>NC_134354.1:764098554-764326054 GCF_048569485.1 Anomaloglossus baeobatrachus
AGGGCCAGGGGCCAAATAAGGCTGGAGACCCCCCCCATCCTGGAGACCTACAATGGCAGCTCATTCATCACTCCTTTATCATTGATTTTGCACAGGTCACTAAGAGACTCCACGACGGGGAGTCCACGCTGCAGGGTAACAGCATGCTGGAGGACCGGCCCACCTCCAACCTGGAGAAGCTCCACTTCATCATCGGGAACGGCATCCTGAGGCCGGCGCTACGGTCAGTGACAATCTTTTCTTCTCCAATCACATCCAAAGCTGCAGCAAAAAAAAACAACACCTTGCAAATCTGTAAAGTCTGTCATGAGTCCCATCCACAGAGGTGATGGGTTCACGGCGCCGCCTCATAAAGGGATCATTAATTTACAATATCCCTACCAATTAATAATGGATTAGCGCTGGCACCTGTAGCAGCTGTTGTGTGCACCTACCATCTGTGTGATTATAGTATCACTGTCAGCGCCCCGGCATTAATAAGTGATGGACATGGACGCCTTTACCTGCAGCTTACTGACACTTTATTTAATAAAAGACTATAACAAACTTTAAAGCGCTGATTCGCCCTCACTCATCACACACATACAATATTTACTGCAAATCACTCGCTTTACATCTCATCCCTTAACTGTGACTTAAAGCATAGGGGTATTTTTATTTAAATGCAGTTATTTGGGGCTAAAAATACTTTTTTCAATTTGGATTAATTAAAAAATTAGCAATTTTTGCCTTTTATAGGCTTTTTTCCCACTATTTATTGCTGGTTGCAGAATGAGTTAACTGAGGATCAATCAGTGAGCTTGTTCTGATTATTAAAATGTAATTTTTTATTTTTTTAGCAAACTTTTACTTAGCAGATTGGATGAAGGTTCAGGTCAACTTTGATCTGGTCGATTGTTATTAATCTATTCCTATCCTGAGTACCCCCCGGGGGGGGGACATCCAAATATTCCATTACGCTCCTTTATCGGGCCACTGCCTTATTTATCATTCACATGTGAATAAATTGATTTCCTGTTGATTTATTTTACAAAATGCGTTCATATTGCAAAATTCTGTTTTGACGTTTTTTACCCAATCATAAATAGGATTTCAATGGGCAGAACAGGCAATTTTATTGGATAGGAAAAGGTTACTAAAGCCGAGAGGAGCTCAGTATTAGATAAGAGGGATATAAAGGTCCTATCACAGATCGGATGGAAAGTTCAGGTCAACTTAATGTGGTCCATGGTTATTAATAAAGCTGGGAGGAGCTCAGTATTACATAAGAGATATCACAACAAGCTCACTGATGGATTCTTAGTTAGCTCATTCGTCAGCTAGCAATGTGCATGGAAACAAACAGCCTCCAAAGCCGAACCTTGCTATATTTTTAATGAAAACGCATTTTTTTTAACCCAAAATACAAAATGTCCATGTCTTTGTAGCTGGTCATACCCATGCAAGAGCTGTTGACTGGCAGACAGCAATTTACACTCAATGTCAGACTCCTCTAGGAGTGAAAAAGGATCAGGCGATTGATTCAATCTGTCCAACTTATATATTATATAGGCCCCCATTCACACTATTGGCTGACTTACATATAAAGTATATGGGGGCCTTTAAACACTTATGCATTTTCCCTAAAATGTCATTCTCCCCCATTCACTTGTATAGTACCATTCACAGCCTTTACCACTTTTTAGGATATCTCTAGAATAGGTTCCAACACTGGATTGAAGCTCCAGGACACACTGTGTGAAATCTCGTACACCCTCTAGTGGCCATTCTTGTGTACTACAGCTCAGCTCCTTTTATAATGAATGAAATCTGAGCCGCAGTACCTGTGAATGACCACTACACAGTGTACGGCGCTGTTCTGTCTCGATTCACTGTGTATATCCGGCCCCCGAGGGAGCTACAAAGGGCTGAACGGTGCGATTCTGCACGTTGGACCTCCACCAAACTGATATTAATGAACTAGCCTTATTATTAAAGTACTGGTATATCTTGTTATGAAAGATTTAATCCTTATATTAGATGACCTTTCATTTTTACTTTTTTCTGCCATCGCAGGGATGAAATCTATTGCCAAATCTCCAAGCAGCTTACCCAGAACCCCTCCAAAAGCAGCCATGCCCGAGGCTGGATCCTAATGTCTCTGTGTGTGGGATGTTTTGCACCCTCTGAGAAGTTTGTCAAGGTCAGTGTGCAAGAAATGCCATTATGCCCGCCATCGTCAGTGCGCAAGAAATGCCATTATGCCCGCCATCGTCAGTGCGCAAGAAATGCCATTATGCCTGCCATCGTCAGTGCGCAAGAGATGCCATTATGCCCGCCATCGTCAGTGCGCAAGAAATGCCATTATGCCCGTCATCGTCAGTGCGCAAGAAATGCCATTATGCCCGCCATCGTCAGTGCGCAAGAAATTCCATTATACCCGCCATTGTCAGTGCGCAAGAAATGCCATTATGCCCGCCATCGTCAGTGCGCAAGAAATTCCATTATACCCGCCATCGTCAGTGCGCAAGAAATGCCATTATGCCCGCCATCGTCAGTGCGCAAGAAATGCCATTATGCCCGCCATCGTCAGTGCGCAAGAAATGCCATTATGCCCGCCATCGTCAGTGTGCAAGAAATGCCATTATGCCCGCCATCGTCAGTGCGCAAGAAATCCCATTATGCCCGCCATCGTCAGTGCGCAAGAAATGCCATTATGCCCGCCATCGTCAGTGTGCAAGAAATGCCATTATGCCTGCCATTGTCAGTGCGCAAGAAATGCCATTATGCCCGCCATCGACATTGCCACATGCATAATTCCAGAGTGGGGGTCCTGGATGTGGAATGATTTTATTTGTTGGAAGGGTCCCTTGATGATAAACTGTCTGCTGTGGTAGGAACCCAACAATCGTCCGCAATCCATGGGGAAAGATGACGTTTCTTTGCAGAGCCCCTATAGGAGAAATTAAGTATTACACATAGTCCTGAACAACACAGAACAAGGGGGATTTTGCTTAGGAAATAGAAAATAGTGTATTAAGTGGCATAAAAGTGTATGCGGTGAGAGGAAATATCGCATATTAGGAAAAAATGTGAACGATAACGCAATAATACATATTTGTTACCGTCTATGTTATTTTTTCAGTACCTCAGAAACTTTATCAGTGGCGGACCCCCGGGATATGCTCCATATTGTGAAGAACGATTGAGAAGGACGTTCGGTAATGGCACCAGGACCCAGCCCCCCAGCTGGCTGGAGCTTCAGGTCAGTTGTGACAGATTTTACAGAAATATTTGGGCTATTTTTTTTTTTTTTCTTCAAGTGCGAAACTAAATAGTACTGTATATATCTATATATATATATATATATATATAGGGGCAGCACGGTGGCTCAGTGGTTAGCACTGCAGTCTTGTGGTGGCTCAGTGGTTAGCACTGCAGCCTTGCAGCGCTGGGGTCCTGGGTTCGAATCCCACCAAGGACAACATCTGCAAGGAAATTGTATGTTCTCCCAGTGTTTGCGTGGGTTTCCTCCGGGTTCTCCGGTTTCCTCCCACACTCCAAAGACATACAGATAGGGACTCTAGATTGTGAGCCCCAATGGAGACAGCGTTCCTGATGTATGTAAAGCGCTGCGGGATATGTTAGCGCTATATAAAAATAAAGATTTATTTTTGTATATATCTATATATATATCTATATATATATATATATATATATATATATAACTCTATATATATATATATATATATATATATATATATCTATATCTATATATATATATATATATATATATATATATATATATATCTCACATACACACACACACACACACACACACACACACACACACACACACACACAGTTGTGCTCAAGAGTTTACATACCCCAGCAGATGCTTTCTTAGCCTTTTTTCAGAGAATGATAGCGCAAAATCTTTTTTCCACACATGGTTAGTGGTCAGGTCAAGCCATTTATTGTCCCACCACTGTATTTTCTCTTTTTAAATCATAAAATTCAATGATATTTTATTGATATCCTGTGTGAGTGTGTGGGGTGTTAATAAAAAGCCGCTGTCAGAAATGGTTAGAATCTTAAACATCAGCAATCTGCGCTAGCTCTGATCGCTGCTGTTTGAAGAAAATGCTGGCTGTATAGCACAGCTGGCACCCACCATGTATGACTAGCTGCTGAGTTCATTACATACATTTGTGTGTGTGTATATTATGTATATACAGAGTGGTCCAAAAGTAGGTGGACACAAAATATTGAGGGAGATTTATCTGTGAAAACTGCATCTGAGAAACTGACTCAGTTGCCCTTAGCAACCAATCAGATTCCACCTTTCATTTTCCAGAGAGTCTCTGTTGCTAAGGGCAACTGAGTCAGTTTCACTTTACACCATGTTTGATAAATCTCCCCCTTCATAACCCTATTACACATACTGTCCACCTACTTAAGGACCACCCTGTATATAATTTTTTTTTCTCATTTCCGCAGGCCTTAAAGTGAATCTGTTGCCAGGTTTTTGCCACCTAATCTGAGAGCAGCATAATGTTGGGGCAGAGATCCTGATTCCAGCAATGTGTCACTTACTAGGCTGCTTAAGGCCCTGTCACACACACAGATAAATCTTTTGCAGATCTGTGGTTGCAGTGTAATCATGGACATATTGTTCCATTTGTACACAGCCACAAACCTGGCACTGATTGTCCACAATTTCACTGCAACCACAGATCTGCCAAAGATTTATCTGTCTGTGTAAAGTGGCCTTTAGGGTAATTTTGATAAAATCATCGTTTAATCATCAGTAGATTATCATTACAGGACTACTTGGCGTGCTGCAGGTAGTCCAGCATATTCATGAGCTCTGTATAATTGCTAGATCTGCAGCAGAGAAAACAGTGATTTTAGCAAAATGACAGCACACAGCTCAGTAAGTGACACATGGCTGGAATCAGGGTCTCCGTCTCTACATTATGCTGCTCTCAGATGGGGGAGCAAAAACCTGGTGACACATTCCCTTTAATGGCCAATCTGCAAAAAATACAACGGTAATGAGTTTTTCTTGGATCTGTTAAAAAAAGATGTGTAAATTTCCGCCAATAATATAATAGATATGGTATCGGGACGCGGGGGGACGTCCTGCTTTGTGGACTGTTTTATCTGTAATGTGTCCTGTTCTTCTCCCCAGGCCACCAAATCCAAAAAGCCGATCATGCTCCCTGTGACGTTCATGGATGGAACGACTAAGACCCTCCTGACGGATTCGGCCACCACAGCTAAGGAACTCTGCAACTCACTGGCCGACAAAGTCAACCTGAGGGACCGATTTGGGTTCTCCTTATACATAGCCCTGTTTGATAAGGTAGGACCTGCACTCCGGCCACTGTGAATGGGTAGCACTGATACTAATACCGCCATAGAGTATCGCATCACTACAGTGCGTGGATCTGGGCTAACTTTGCCTTATATATATGTTTTTGCCTTTTTGACGGTCCTGGAGGGGCTCTGGCTCTCATGTGGGATCTCTTCTGTGTCCACCAGGTGTCCTCGCTAGGCAGCGGGAACGACCACGTGATGGACGCCGTATCCCAATGCGAGCAGTACGCCAAGGAGCAGGGTGCACAGGAAAGGAACGCCCCCTGGAGGCTGTTTTTCAGGAAGGAAATTTTCACCCCATGGCACAATCCCACAGAAGACAATGTGGCAACCAATCTTATTTATCAGCAGATCGTGAGGGGGGTGAAGTTTGGTGAATACCGATGTGAAAAGGTGAGCGATGACCCTGTACACATCTTACATTGACTAGTAAAATGTTATATCTACAAGGACTTTTACCTTGAACGGTGTCTTTGTGATTTGATCCTATGATAACACTGCCTGTCATACGGACCGATTGCGGCAAAAAGCGCGTGGTGCCCACAACATGTGAACACAGCCTAAGTTGAAATTACTGAATCAGTTCACAGGATCCTTGTCCAGTGGCCACGTGTCACACGGAGGTTTTTACAAACATCGCTGACTGTTTTGGTGGTGACAGATCTGTTCAGACTACAGTCATGGCCAAAGGTTTTGAGAATGACACCAAAATGATATTTTCACATGATCTGTTGCCCTCTGGTGTTTAATTGTGTTTGTCTGATGATTGATTACATCACATACAGAAATATAATTGCAATCATATTATGAGACCAGAAGGTTCTATTGACAGTTAGAATGAGTTAATGCAGCAAGGCAATATTTGCAGTGTTGACCCTTCTTCTTCAGGACCTCTGCAATTCTCCCTGGCATGCTCTCAATCAACTTCTGGAGCAAATCCTGACTGATCGCTGTCCATTCTTGCATAAGCAATGCTTGCATTTTGCCAGAATTTGTTGGTTTTTGTTTGTCCACCCGTCTCTTGATGATTGCCCACAAGTTCTCAATGGGATTAAGATCTGGGGAGTTTCCAGGCCATGGACCCAAAATCTCTATGTTTTGTTCCATGAGCCATTTAGTGATCCCCTTTGCTTTATGGCAAGGTGCTCCATCATGCTGGAAAAGGCAGTGTTGGGCGCCTGCTCTTGGACAGTTGGGAGAAGTTGCTCTTGGAGGACATTCTGGTACCATTCTTTATTCATGGCTGTGTTTTTAGGCAAGACTGTGAGTGGTGCGATTCCCTTGGCTGAGAAGCAGCCCCACACATGAATGGTTTCAGGATGCTTAACAGTTGGCATGAGACAAGACTGGTGGTAGCGCTCACCTCTTCTTCTCCTAATAAGCTGTTTTCCAGATGTCCCAAACAATCGAAAAGGGGATTCATCTGAGGAAATGACTTTACCCCAGTCCTCAGCAGTCCACTCCCTGTACCTTTTGCAGAATATCAGTCGGTCCCTGATGTTTTTTCTGGAGAGAAGTGGCTTCTTTGCTGCCCTCCTTGAAACCAGGCCTTGCTCAAGCAGTCTCCGCCTCACAGTGCGTGCAGAAGCACTGACACCAGCCTGATGCCATTGCTGAGCTAGCTCGACACTGCTGGTAGTCCCATCCCGCAGCTGAAACAGTTTTAAGATACGTTACTGGCGTTTGCTGGTCCTTCTTGGGCGCCCTGGAGCCTTTTTGGCAACAATGGAAGCTCTCTCCTTGAAGTTCTTGATGATGCGATAGATTGTTGACTGAGGTGCAATCTTTGTAGCTGCGATACTCTTCCCTGTTAGGCCATTTTTGTGCAGAGCAATGATGGCTGCACGTGTTTCTTTAGCGATAACCATGGTTAACTGAAGAGAAACAATGATACCAAGCACCAGCCTCCTTTTAAAGTGTCCAGTGGTGTCATTCTTACTTAATCATGACTGATTGATCGCCAGCCCTGTCCTCATCAACACCCACACCTGTGTTAATGGAACAATCACTAAAACAATGTTAGCTGCTCCTTTTAAGGCAGGAAGCAATAATGTTGAAATGTGTTTTGGGGGTTCAAGTTCATTTTCTTAGCCAATATTGACTTTGCAAGTAATTGCTGTTAAGCTGATCACTCTTTATGAGATTCTGGAGTATATGCAAATTGCCATTAGAAAAACTTAAGCAGTAGACTTTGTAAAAATTAATATTTGTAGCATTCTAAAAACTTTTGGCCATGACTATACAGATCCTGACACTCTGTCTGATAACTTCTCTGATGTCTCTGATCAGCGCAGGCAGACTCAGGCGTTGACCAACAGATTGGTTGTTCATTGGCAAGCTAGTGAGAGTTAATCTCTGCTGGTCTGCTTGTGAGTCCCCTTTGATCACATGTTGTGGGGGAACCAATCACATCTGCTCTATTCCTATAAATGCTGGCTAGATCCTTCCTTCTATGCCAGCTATAGTTTATCTAAGCTGGTCTGGTGAGTTGTTGTGATCCAGACTAACTAGTAGTTCTAGTACTTGTTCCTGTGAGCAGTTGTGAAGTTAAGGCTGCTTTCACACCTCCGGTTTTAGCAGTGTGGCTAAATCCGGCTCTAAAACCTATGCAACGGATGCGACGAAAAAACCGCATCCTTTGCATAAGTTTTTACATGCGGCCCGTCCGGTTTTTGCCGCTTGTGGCACACTACTGAGCATGCGCAGTGCAAAAAACCGCATGCGGCGGCCGGATGCGTTTTTTGCCGCATTGTGCCGCATCCAGTGTCCATAGGCATGCATTGGAAAAAGCGCCGCATCGGCTAAATATGCCACATCCGGCAAAAACCGGACCGAACGCAAGGCCATGCGGCACAATCTGGCACTAATGAAAGTCTATGCGGAAAAAGCGCAACCGGCGGCAAAAAAAAACGGTTGCGTTTTTTCTACAAAGAACTGGATTGTGCCGCACAGCATAAACCGGATGTGTGAAAGCAGCCTAACTCTTATTGTCCTTGTTGCTGTCTTGCTGCTCTTGCTTTTCTCCTGAGTTTTTCATTGTTTGTTCCTGTGTGTGTACAGTGTGTCAGAGTTTAGGTTTTCCCCTGTGTGACTTTATCCGAGTTTCCATCTCACTCCTGTCCCTTCCTTCTCTGGTGGGAGGGGGAGAACAAATTAGTTCTGATCCAGGGAATATTCAGGCATGTGACTCAGGCATCTCCACCATCAGGGGTAACCCTAAGATTAGAGATACCCTAGTTACCCCTAGCATTAGGAACAGTATAGGAACCCTCGCTTTCCTACAGTCACATTATGACACCACGTCGGTATTTCGTGGGCACCATATGGGTGGCCTGCAAACCACCTCCTACCCATCGGAAACCATGGCTTCTCTTCTTTTGAATATCTGATCTGGCGCAATGTCATGTATGTGATACACCACAACAATAACTTCCTACAAATTGTAAGAAGTGCCTGAAATGATGGCAAGTAAGCAGATCTCAAGGCTCCCACTTGCCGGCCACAGAATACAGCCGCGGCTGTCAGACCAGGGTCCTTAACACGGAGGGTGGGGGTAGTAGTGTCCAAGTAGAGGATGAATAAGCCAAGATCCTGCATGGGTTATAGTCCTTATTAGTAATGTAATCCTCGGATTATGCTGTGATACTCAGAATGACTATTACATCATCCACGTGATTCCGTTTCGTAATGGATTCTCGCCCCGCCATTAGGAGGAAGATCTGGCGGAGCTGGCGTCTCAGCAGTACTATGTGGATTACGGGTCAGAGCTGATAATGGAAAGACTATTAAACCTTATACCGTCTTACATCCCGGACCGTGAGATCACGCCATCCAAAAACGTGGAGAAATGGGCCCAGTACATAATCGCGGCCCACAAGAAGGTGAGCCGGCCCCTGCTGAAATATGTAAATATATGCAAATACAGACCTCCATCCGCCCACCCCCACACATTTAGGGTTCGACAATCAATCATAATGCCTTAAAAAGAAACCTACAAAGGGCTATTCCCATCTTATAAAGTGATAACCGTGTCTGCCTTCCGCCCCTTGCAGGGTATTTACGCCCAGAAAAGATCAGATGCACAGAAGGTTAAGGAGAACGTGGTGGATTTTGCGCGGTTTAAGTGGCCTTTGCTGTTTTCTAGATTTTATGAGGCCTTTAAATTCTCCGGTAAGTAACCACATCTGCTTCATGCTACACTCAGCGTCCATTCTTCACCAATTATTAGCTTTGTTCATCTAAAAAGGTACAATTTTGTCACAGTCTTTATGACGCTTTTATGGTATAGAAAAAAATAAAAATAAATTTGGCATTCATCATTTTTGCGCTCAAATTTTACCCATATCGCTACTGTTCAAAGCGCAGAGGGAAGAGAAGTGGTATCAAGCCCTTGATTAAGGGGCACTTTGCACGTTGCGACATCGCTACTGCGATATCGTCGGGGTCAAATCGAAAGTGACGCACATCCGGCGCCAGTAACGACGTCGCAACGTGTAAAGCCTAGATGCACCGATAAACGATCGCAAAAGCGTCGAAAATCGGTGATCTGTGTAGTGTCGGTCATTTTCATAATGTCGCACGAATAGGAGATACAATGTTGTTCCTCGTTCCTGCGGCAGCACACATCGCTGTGTATGAAGCTGCAGGAGCGAGGAACATCTCCTTACCTGCCTCCATCGGCAATGAGGAAGGAAGGAGGTGGGCGGGATGTTTACGTCCCGCTCATCTCCGCCCCTCCGCTTGTATTGGACGTCTGCCGTGTGACGTCGCTGTGACGCCGCACGACCAGCCCCCTTAGGAAGGAGGTGGGTCGCCGGCCAGAGCGACGTCGCAGGGCAGGTAAGTGCATGTGAAGCTGCCGTAGCGATAATGTTCGCTACGGCAGCTATCACAAGATATCGAAATGTGCGACGGGGGCGGGACTATCGCGCTCGGCATCGCTATCATCGGTTAGTGATGTCGCAGCGTGCAAAGTACCCCTAAGTCCACCATACATACTCAGTTTTGACGCACAGACAGTGAGACATGCACTAAACTTATTAAGGGGTGTGCACCTCTTAAGAAATCTGGTTCATAACGCTCCTCCATACTTTAGGCCCCTTTCAGACGTCCGTGTTTCAGGTACGTGTGACATCATTTTTTAACATGGATACCACACAACCCTTGTTATTCTATGGTGTTTCACTCAGACCTTGTGGCCCCGCACGCACACACGGAGACGTTTTTTTCTCCGGCAGCACAGGTGTCACACGGATCGCACACTGATGTGATCCATGTGACATCAGTGTGACACGTACTGGAGAAAACACGTCTGTAAAATAAAATGACTTTTTATACTTACCTGTTTCCAGTGGTGCTGTCTTTGGCCTGCTGTCCCTTGCTTCCGATCCCCACTCATTATGCGCATGCATATTCACTGCGCCATCACAGGTGAGTATCCAGCGAGCAGTGTGTGTTCAGTGACGTAACTGGTTCATCGAAGTATCTAATGAACTCGGATGACCTCCTGACGACACCTCCACAACACTCGCGCTACCTCGATTGTTGTGTCGCTGACTTCACGGGCTCATCAGAGTGGGACTTCGATGAATCCTTGATGTTACTGCTGTGACACCCATGGTAGCGCAGGTGTTGTCAGGAGGTCATCCGAGTTCTTTGCAGCAGTAACATCAAAGGTTTATCGAAGTCGCACTCTGATGAACCCATGAAGTCAGCGATGCGACACTCGAGGTAGCGCGGGTGTTGTGGGGGTGTCATCAGAAGGTCATCCGAGTTCATTGGATACTCCGATGAACCCGTGACGTCACTACACACACACTGCTTGCTGGATACTCACATGTCTCTAGCGACGCTGTTCCTGCGATGCTGCTGCTTTCAGGTCTGGTCCAATGAATATGCATGAGTATAATGAGCAGGCCTGGAAGCTGGAGACAGCAGCGCCAAAGACTGCACCGCTGGAGACAGGTGAATATAGAAAATAATTTTATTTCAAAAACACGTGTTTTCTCCGGTATGTGTCACACTCATGTCACATATATGCAAACACAGATGTCACATGTATGACACATATGACCATACTGACGTGTGTGGCTTGTACCTGACACGGACATCTGAAAGGGGCCTTAATGACAGTCCAACTTAATCTCCACTATAATTTTAAATATTAAAGTTCTTGCAGCCACCACCAGGGGGAGCTTTCTGTATACAATGTACACACTGAACTCAATAATCACTCAGTATTCAGTGAGCTCCCTCTAGTGGTGGCTCCTGCAACGTCAACATTTTATATTAACACTTTCTGCCTCTTTTTATCCTTGGTGTTTCACTTCGTCGCCTTATTCATGATCTTTGCTTTTAGTCATCATTTACAGTAGATTGAAAAATGTTTACTGTTTATCCCAAGGCAGAAAACCCTTAGATAAAGCCTTATACTGCTCACAGCTGAGGCTTTGTGACAATTGTATTCCGTCTGGACAATCTGGGGATATAACTACATGAAGTACATGTAAATGACGCTGATGATTTGGGGAACCTGCTACATATTACGTATCCTCTTGTTATTTTCAGGTCCGAGCCTTCCCAAGAATGACGTGATTGTGGCTGTTAACTGGACGGGGGTCTACTTTGTGGATGAGCAAGAGCAGGTTCTCCTGGAGCTGTCCTTCCCTGAGATCACAGCCGTGTCCAGCAGCAGGTACGTGCAAAAATAGGAAAAGGAGATGCAATCCGCTCACCTGCCGGGTGCACGATCCAAGGAATCCAAGAAGAAATGGTCCAAACAACGTGCATAAAATGCAAAAATATTCATTGGTCCATAAAAACAAGGTGAATAGGCCAAAAGGGTATAAAGGCATAAAAAATGCCTCTGTACCCCTACATGGACTAACATGGACTTCTGAGTGCCGATCCCTTTATTGGACTAAATGAAAAATAGTATTATTAAGATATTATTATACCTAAAGACATCAATGGATACTGAAAAAAAAATATACACTGCCTCTGCATCGTTTACTGTTGCAGGACATCTCTATGAGTGGCCATCTCTCCATGGGCAGAGTAAGCGGGACTCACAGGCTTTTTCTATGAGTGCGTGAGGAGGAGCAGGACTCACAGACTCTCTTTATGGGGTGAGGAAGAGTAATCAGGACTCACAGGCTTTCTCTATGGATGAGGAAGAGTAGTCAGGACTCACAGGCTTTCTCTATGGATGAGAAAGAGTAATCAGGACTCACAGGCTTTCTCTATGAGTGGGAGGAGGAAGCAGGACTCACAGGCTTTCTCTATGAATGGGCGGAGATAGCAGTACTCACAAGCTTTCTCTATGAATGAGCGGAGATAGCAGGACTCACAAGCTTTCTCTATGAATGAGCGGAGATAGCAGGACTCACAAGCTTTCTCTATGAATGGGTGGAGATAGCAGGACTCACAGGCTTTCTCTATGAATGGGCGGAGATAGCAGTACTCACAAGCTTTCTCTATGAATGGGCGGAGATAGCAGTACTCACAAGCTTTCTCTATGAATGAGCGGAGATAGCAGGACTCACAAGCTTTCTCTATGAATGAGCGGAGATAGCAGGACTCACAAGCTTTCTCTATGAATGGGCGGAGATAGCAGGACTCACAGGCTTTCTCTATGAATGGGTGGAGATAGCAGGACTCACAGGCTTTCTCTATGAGTGGGTGGAGATAGAAGGACTCACAGGCTTTCTCTATGAATGGGCGGAGATAGCAGGACTCACAGGCTTTCTCTATGAGTGGGTGGAGATAGAAGGACTCACAGGCTTTCTCTATGAATGGGTGGAAATAGCAGGACTCACAGGCTTTCTCTATGAGAGGGTGGAGGAAGCAGGGCTCACAGGCTTTCTCTATGAGTGGGAGGAGGAAGCAGGACTCACAGGCTTTCTCTGAGTAGGTGGAGGAAGCAGGACTCACAGGCTTTCTCTGAGTGGGAGGAGGAAGCAGGGCTCACAGGCTTTCTCTATGAGTGGACGGAGATAGCAGGACTCACAGGCTTTCTCTATTAGTGGGCGGAGATATCAAGACTCACAGCCTTTTTCTATGAGTGGGCGGAGATAGAAGGACTGACAGGCTTTCTCTATGAATGGTCAAGGAAAGCCACAGCCGCACCATGATTTACCAGAAAAACATGTGACAATATAGTGCAACCATAGTGTTCACAAAAACTGGATGGGGACTAGGACAAGTCGTTTATACTTATGTAATAACCAGGAGAAAAGCACGACCGAAGTCCAAGGTATTGAGGTGAAAAAACTTTATTAAAGGGGATAGGTGCAGAGCGGCACAGAACAAGTGTGGACACAAGCAGATGATCACTGAAAATTATTGATAATACCCAACAGCTGACAGACCATTATCACTCCATACATATGGTATATAACGAATACACATGAAACTACCATTTACAGTTAGGTCCAGAAATATATGGACAGTGACACAAGTTTTGTTATTTTAGCTGTTTATTAAAACATGTTCAGAAATACAATTATATATATAATATGGGCTGAAAGTGCACACTCCCAGCTGCAATATGAGAGTTTTCACATCCAAATCGGAGAAAGGGTTTAGGAATCATAGCTCTGTAATGCATAGCCTCCTCTTTTTCAAGGGACCAAAAGTAATTGGACAAGGGACTCTAAGGGCTGCAATTAACTCTGAAGGCGTCTCCCTCGTTAACCTGTAATCAATGAAGTAGTTAAAAGGTCTGGGGTTGATTACTGGAATGTGGTTTTGCATTTGGAAGCTGTTGCTGTGACCAGACAACATGCGGTCTAAGGAACTCTCAATTGAGGTGAAGCAGAACATCCTGAGGCTGAAAAAAAAGAAAAAATCCATCAGAGAGATAGCAGACATGCTTGGAGTAGCAAAATCAACAGTCGGGTACATTCTGAGGAAAAAGGAATAGACTGGTGAGCTTGGGAACTCAAAAAGGCCTGGGCGTCCACGGATGACAACAGTGGTGGATGATCGCCGCATACTTTCTTTGGTGAAGAAGAACCCGTTCACAACATCAACTGAAGTCCAGAACACTCTCAGTGAAGTAGGTGTATCTGTCTCTAAGTCAACAGTAAAGAGAAGACTCCATGAAAGTAAATACAAAGGGTTCACATCTAGATGCAAACCATTCATCAATTCCAAAAATAGACAGGCCAGAGTTACATTTGCTGAAAAACACCTCATGAAGCCAGCTCAGTTCTGGAAAAGTATTCTATGGACAGATGAGACCAAGATCAACCTGTACCAGAATGATAGGAAGAAAAAAGTTTGGAGAAGAAAGGGAACGGCACATGATCCAAGGCACACCACATCCTCTGTAAAACATGGTGGAGGCAACGTGATGGCATGGGCATGCATGGCTTTCAATGGCACTGGGTCACTTGTGTTTATTGATGACATAACAGCAGACAAGAGTAGCCGGATGAATTCTGAAGTGTACCGGGATATACTTTCAGCCCAGATTCAGCCAAATGCCGCAAAGTTGATCGGACGGCGCTTCATAGTACAGATGGACAATGACCCCAAGCATACAGCCAAAGCTACCCAGGAGTTCATGAGTGCAAAAAAGTGGAACATTCTGCAATGGCCAAGTCAATCACCAGATCTTAACCCAATTGAGCATGCATTTCACTTGCTCAAATCCAGACTTAAGACGGAAAGACCCACAAACAAGCAAGACCTGAAGGCTGCGGCTGTAAAGGCCTGGCAAAGCATTAAGAAGGAGGAAACCCAGCGTTTGGTGATGTCCATGGGTTCCAGACTTAAGGCAGTGATTGCCTCCAAAGGATTCGCAACAAAATATTGAAAATAAAAAATTTTTTTTTGTGTTTGGTTTATTTGTCCAATTATTTTTGACCTCCTAAAATGTGGAGTGTTTGTAAAGAAATGTGTACAATTCCTACAATTTCTATCAGATATTTTTGTTCAAACCTTCAAATTAAACGTTACAATCTGCAATTGAATTCTGTTGTAGAGGTTTCATTTCAAATCCAATGTGGTGGCATGCAGAGCCCAACTCGCGAAAATTGTGTCACTGTCCAAATATTTCTGGACCTAACTGTACATATATATGGTCACGATGTCAGCAATCCTCCAGGCAAAAATTGTAACAATGGACATCATGGAACAAGGGCCCCAATCTTAAATGAATTACCACCCATGTAAATCATGACAACAGTGCTGAAGAGCCCCCCCTGACGAAGGCTCTTCAGCCGAAACGGCCGTCGGGTAGGACACGGGCATTGTCTTGATCACCGCTCCCCTCCAGGTAACATGATATTTTGACTACTTAATTGTCTGTATGGCGTCTGGGGTGCCAGGGTCCCTCTCCCACCCTACACCCCACATAGTGTGCAAATTTTGCTCATAACTACAGTGCTGATTTTTCAGCATGCACTGTTGTCATGATTTACATGGGTGGTAATTCATTTAAGATTGGGGCCCTTGTTCCATGATGTCCATTGTTACAATTTTTGCCTGGAGGATTGCTGACATCATGACCATATATATGTAAATGGTAGTTTCATGTGTATTCGTTATATACCTTATGTATGGAGTGATAATGGTCTGTCAGCTGTTGGGTATTATCCCTAATTTTCAGTGATCATCTGCTTGTGTCCACACTTGTTCTGTGCCGCTCTGCACCTATCCCCTTTAATAAAGTTTTTTCACCTCAATACCTTGGACTTCGGTTTTGCTTTTCTCCTGGTTATTTCTCTGTGAATGGGCAGAGATACCAGGACTCACAGGCTTTCTGTTAGTGGGCAGAGATAGCAGTACTCACAGGCTTTCTCTATGAGAGGGCGGAGATAGCAGGACTCACAGGCTTTCTCTATGAGTGGGCGGAGATAGCAGGACTCACAGGCTTTCTCTGAGTGGGTAGGGAGCAGGACTCACAGGATTTCTCTATGAATGGGAGGAGGAAGCAGGACTCACAGGCTTTCTCTATGAGTGGGCGGAGATAGCAGGACTCACAGGCTTTCTCTATGAGTGGGCGGAGATAGCAGGACTCACAGGCTTTCTCTATGAATGGGCGGAGATAGCAGTACTCACAGGCTTTCTCTATGAATGGGCAGAGATACCAGGACTCACAGGCTTTCTCTATGAATGGGCAGAGATACCAGGACTCACAGGCTTTCTCTATGAGTGGGCGGAGATAGCAGGACTCACAGGCTTTCTCTGAGTGGGTAGGGAGCAGGACACACAGGATTTCTCTATTAGTGAGCGGAGATAGCAGGACTCACAGGCTTTCTCTATGAATGGGCAGAGATACCAGGACTCACAGGCTTTCTCTATGAATGGGCAGAGATACCAGGACTCACAGGCTTTCTCTATGAGTGGGCGGAGATAGCAGGACTCACAGGCTTTCTCTGAGTGGGTAGGGAGCAGGACACACAGGATTTCTCTATTAGTGGGCAAAAGAAACCGGACTCACAGGATTTCTCTGAGTGGGGCAGAAGAAGTAGTACTCGCAGGCTTTCTTTATGAGTGGGCAGAGTAGCAAGGACTGACAGGCTTTCTCTTTGAGAATACGGGGAAAGCACGATTCATATTTTTGCCATGACGTGCTTACAGCCGCTGCTCGCTGTGCACTGATTGGTGGCTGTACCCGCTCTGTTCACATCTCTATGACTGAAAGCCGGCATCTTCCAAGAGGAATAAAGTTAATTTTCTTCCAGTAGCCGCAGTTTCGGTAACGAGGTCGGGCAGTATTGTAATGCTGTTAACCTGCATATTAACCCCATATATTTTTGATGACAGAAGATGAAGCTGCATCCAGATTTGTTCTCTTACCTCCTTTGATTGCACTGTCCTATAGGGGAGGTAAGCTGCAGGGGCAGAGCTTCACCCTGGCCACTATTAAAAGCGACGAGTACACCTTCACCTCCAACAATGCTGAAGATATCCGAGATCT
The DNA here is from genome assembly GCF_048569485.1 of Anomaloglossus baeobatrachus. NCBI lineage: Eukaryota > Metazoa > Chordata > Amphibia > Anura > Aromobatidae > Anomaloglossus > Anomaloglossus baeobatrachus. Next base: position 764,115,845 of record NC_134354.1, read on the forward strand.
TGTGGTGACCTTCCTGGAAGGACTGAGAAAACGATCCAAGTACGTGGTGGCTCTTCAGGACAATCCAAACCCTGGTAAGGCGGGTTCCTTATGAATAAAGCCACCATCAATGTAATGCAGCGATGCTCTACCCCAGACAGACAATGAATATGTAGCCAGAAATAGCTAAAATACTGATTAAAGGGGTATTCCGTTGTAACAAGTTATCACCTATAAACCAAATAGGTGAGACCTGTGAGTTCCATGGTGTGTCCGACTACCAGACCCAGGAATTAGTGTTATCTGTTCTCCCCTGGTTTTACATTGGGCAAAAAAGGAGTTAAATGGAGCGTCATGTTGCTCATGCACTCTGCTGATCCATTTAGAGTCTATGGCACTGGACTATCTGAATCAGTGCCCGACTTACTGCAGGCCGCAAGTGCAACCTGATGCACTTTTCAACTCCTCTTGGCAGAAGTCTTGATGCCCACAGAGAATCAGGTGCCTGAGTTGATGATTTTATGGGGTTTATCATGATTGCAAAATGCATTTTTGGCAGTCAGCTCAAGGGACAGGCGAGTGGGACCACCAGGATTAGGAAAAGACTCAAAGAGACAGTGCCCATTATCATATTCTGGATGCCTAGTAATTACTTCAAGGGTCTGGTAAATAAACACATTATTAGGTTAAAACACAAAAATACAACAAATATTCCATTTCCATTCTATAAACATATCCGCCTATTTATTTTGATATTATATTCTTCTCTTTTGGCCATTTATAGCTGGAGAAGATTCCGGTTTCCTCAGTTTTATGAAGGGAGACCTGATCATCCTTGACCAGGACACTGGGGAGACCATCATGAATGCCGGCTGGGCCCATGGATATAACGAGAGGACAAAGCACAAAGGAGACTTTCCAACAGAGATTGTGTATGTCATGCCAAGCGTCACTAAACCCCCCTCGGAGGTTGTGGTAGGTTCTTCATAGTCTTCAATCCAACTGTGGTTTCTTCATTTCTTCCAGGTTTTTTTTTTTTTTAATAAAATGATGTTTCTTTGTCGCTCCTAATTGGGAGACCCAGACAATTGGGGTGTATAGCTATGCCTCCGGAGGCCACACAAAGTATTACACTAAAAGTGTAAAGCCCCTCCCCTTCAGCCTATACACCCCCCGTACTGCTACGGGCTCATCAGTTTTTATGCTTTGTGCGAAGGAGGTCAGACATCCACGCATAGCTCCACAGCTTAGTCAGCAGCAGCTGCTGACTATGTCGGATGGAAGAAAAGAGGGCCCATAACAGGGCCCCCAGCATGCTCCCTTCTCACCCCACTCTTGTCGGCGGTGTTGTTAAGGTTGAGGTATCCATTGCGGGTACGGAGGCTGGAGCCCACATGCTGCTTTCCTTCCCCATCCCTCAATTAGGGCTCTGGGTGAAGTGGGATCCCATCGGTCTCCAGGCACAGGAGACCGTGCTCCATCCACAGCTCCTGAGGACCCTGCTGGATAGGAGCCGAGTATCGTTCAGGGACATGGCCCTGCTACTTGGAGGTACTCTGTGTCCCCGTGGGGACCGCGCACAGCAACACTCCAGCATTGCTGGGTGTGCTAGTGCACCGGGGACAGCAGCGCTGGCTGCATTTGTGCCACTATACACTTCAGCGTCGCTGAGTGTGTTTGTGTCTTTCTTCCCGCCCCCAGCCCTACCAGTCAGAGGAAGGGCGGGACGCTGTACAGGACGGCAGCACTGAGGGCTGGAGCATGCTTTGCATACTCCACCCCCTCACTCTGCACAGTGGGGCACCAGTTCCCGCACTTTTCTGGGTCACGCCCACGGCTCCCTCCTCTCCCCAGGACGCTGGCAGCCATTCCTCTCTGCTCTGCTAACGCTGGAGAGGAGAGACAAGCTCAAAGAGACCCAGGCAGGAATTCTGGTGCCCACACAAACGCTTTGCGCAGGCGGTAAGCAGCACCTGTGGTGCTGGCCCCACTAGTGCAGAAGTGTATTTATAGTTTATATGATTATAGTCTATACTTTACACTGTTGATTTGTGGCTATATACCCTCCTGTATTGCTCAGAGGAGACAACAGCATGTCGTCCACAAATAGCAAGGGTGCCAAAGCACAGACTTACTATGCTGCCTGTGCAGCATGTACGGCTATACTGCCGGCAGGTTCCAATGACCCTCATTGTGTGCAATGCTCGGCCCCTGTGGCACTTTCTCAGCCAGAGCCTCTGCTAAGGGTGGCCCAGGGAGAACCACCTGTTGACACTGTCCAGGTGACAGGGACGGAGTTTGCAGTTTTTACTGAAAGACTTTCTGAGACTATGGCTAAGATATTAGAAGCCTTGCAGTCCAGGCCGGCATCTCAAGCCAGGGGCACTGTGGAATCATTGTCCCCTGGTTCCCCTCAGTGGGAACAGCAATGTCTTCCCGGGGTGTCCCATGGATCCCAGGGTGAGGTCTCTGACACAGACCGCAGCCCCAGACCGACTAAGCGAGCTCGCTGGGAAATCCCCTCGACCTCATCACATTGTTCAGGGTCTCAGAAGATGAAGCGGAGGTAGCTGATCAGGATTCTGATCCTGAGGCCGCTCTCAACCTTGATACTCCTGATGGGGACGCCATAGTGAATGATCTTATCGCGTCCATACATCAAATGTTGGATTTTTCTCCCTCGGCTCCTCCAGTGGAGGAGTCAGCCTCTCAGCAGGAGAAATTCCGTTTCAGGTTTCCCAAGCGTACAAGGAGTATGTTTCTGGACCACTCTGACTTCAGAGAGGCAGTCCAGAAACACAGAGCTTGTCCAGATAAGCGTTTTTCCAAGCGCCTTAAGGATACACGTTACCCTTTCCCCCCTGACGTGGTCAAGGGCTGGACTCAGTGTCCCAAGGTGGATCCTCCAATCTCCAGACTGGCGGCTAGATCCATAGTTGCAGTGGAAGATGGAGCTTCACTCAAGGATGCCACTGACAGACAGATGGAGCTCTGGTTGAAATCCATCTATGAAGCTATCGGCGCGTCTTTTGCTCCAGCATTCGCAGCCGTATGGGCACTCCAAGCTATCTCAGCTGGTCAGGCGCAAATTGACGCACTCACACGTACGTCTGCACCGCAGGTGGCGTCCATAACCTCTCAAACGTCGGCATTTGCGTCCTACGCTATTAATGCTGTCCTGGACTCTGCGACCCGTACGGCGGTTGCAGCCGTCAATTCGGTGGCAATACGCAGGGCCTTGTGGCTGCGGGAATGGAAGGCAGATTCGGCTTCCAAAAAGTGCTTAACTGGATTGCCATTTTCTGGCGACCGTTTGTTTGGTGAGAGATTGGATGAAATCATCAAACAATCCAAGGGAAAGGAAACATCCTTACCCCAGGCCAAACCAAAAACACCCCAACAGAGGAGGGGACAGTCGAGGTTTCGGTCCTTTCGGGGTACGGGCAGGTCCCAATTCTCCTCGTCCAAAAGGCCTCAGAAGGATCAGAGGAACTCCGACGCATGGCGGTCTAAATCACGCCCTAAAAAGACCGCCGGAGGTGCCGCTACCAAGGCGGCTTCCTCATGACTTACGGCCTCCTCACACCGCATCCTCGGTCGGTGGCAGGCTCTCCCGCTTTTGCGACACCTGGCTGCCACAAGTAAAAGACCGTTGGGTGAGAGACATTTTGTCTCACGGTTACAGGATAGAGTTCAGCTCTCGTCCTCCGACTCGATTCTTCAGAACATCTCCGCCTCCCGAGCGAGCCGAGGCTCTTCTGCAGGCGGTGGGCATTCTGAAGGCAGAAGGAGTGGTGGTCCCGGTTCCTCTTCAGCAACAGGGTCACGGTTTCTACTCCAACCTGTTTGTGGTTCCAAAGAAGGACGGGTCCTTCCGTCCTGTTTTGGACCTAAAACTGCTCAACAAACACGTAAGGACCAGGCGGTTCCGGATGGAATCCCTCCGCTCCGTCATCGCCTCAATGTCCCAAGGAGATTTCCTAGCATCGATCGATATCAAGGATGCTTATCTCCACGTACCAATTGCTCCAGAGCATCAGCGCTTCTTGCGCTTCGCCATAGGAGACGAACACCTTCAGTTCGCGGCACTGCCGTTCGGCCTGGCGACAGCCCCAAGGGTTTTCACCAAGGTCATGGCTACAGTATTTGCGGTCCTCCACTCTCAGGGTCACTCAGTGATACCTTACTTAGACGATCTGCTGGTCAAGGCACCCTCTCAAGAGGCATGCCAACACAGCCTCAACGTTACTCTGGAGATTCTCCAGAGTTTCGAGTGGATCATCAATTTTCCAAAGTCAAATCTGACACCGGTCCAATCACTGACATATCTTGGCATGGAGTTTCATACTCTTCCAGCGATAGTGAAGCTTCCGCTGGACAAACAGCGTTCACTACAGACAGGGGTACAATCTCTCCTTCAAGGTCGGTCACACCCCTTGAGGCGCCTCATGCACTTCCTGGGGAAGATGGTGGCAGCAATGGAAGCAGTTCCTTTCGCGCAGTTTCACCTGCGTCCTCTTCAATGGGACATCCTACGCAAGTGGGACAGGAGGCCGACGTCCCTAGACAGGAACGTCTCCCTCTCTCAAGCAACCAAAGCTTCCCTTCGGTGGTGGCTTCTTCCCACCTCATTATCGAAAGGAAAATCCTTCCTACCCCCATCCTGGGCGGTGGTCACGACAGACGCGAGCCTGTCAGGGTGGGGAGCAGTTTTTCTCCACCACAGGGCTCAGGGTACGTGGACTCAGCAAGAGTCCTCACTTCAGATCAATGTTCTGGAGATCAGGGCAGTGTATCTTGCCCTAAAAGCGTTCCAGCAGTGGCTGGAAGGCAAGCAGATCCGAATTCAGTCGGACAACTCCACAGCGGTGGCTTACATCAACCACCAAGGTGGGACACGCAGTCGGCAAGCCTTCCAGGAAGTCCGGAGGATTCTGCTGTGGGTGGAAGCCACAGCATCCACCATATCCGCAGTTCACATCCCGGGCGTAGAAAACTGGGAAGCAGACTTTCTCAGTCGCCAGGGCATGGACGCAGGGGAATGGTCCCTTCACCCGGACGTGTTTCAGGAGATCTGTTGCCGCTGGGGGATGCCGGACGTCGACCTAATGGCGTCACGGCACAACAACAAGGTCCCAACATTCATGGCTCGATCTCAAGATCACAGAGCTCTGGCGGCAGACGCCTTAGTTCAGGATTGGTCGCAGTTTCAGCTTCCTTATGTGTTTCCTCCTCTGGCTCTGTTGCCCAGAGTGTTACGCAAGATAAGGGCCGACTGCCGCCGCGCCATCCTCGTCGCTCCAGACTGGCCGAGGAGGTCGTGGTACCCGGATCTGTGGCATCTCACGGTCGGCCAACCGTGGGCACTGCCAGACCGACCAGATTTGCTATCTCAAGGGCCGTTTTTCCATCTGAATTCTGCGGCCCTCAACCTGACTGTGTGGCCATTGAGTCCTGGATCCTAGCGTCTTCAGGATTATCTCAAGAGGTCATTGCCACTATGAGACAGGCTAGGAAACCAACGTCCGCCAAGATTTCCTCCCTAAGGTGGTATCCCCTTTTCATCTCAATCAGGACATCTCCTTACCCTCGTTTTGTCCTCATCCAGTTCACCAATGTGAAAAGGATTTGCACTTGTTAGATCTGGTGAGAGCACTCAGACTCTACATTTCTCGTACGGCGCCCCTGCGCCGCTCCGATGCACTCTTTGTCCTTGTCGCTGGCCAGCGTAAAGGGACACAAGCTTCCAAATCAACCCTGGCTCGGTGGATCAAGGAACCAATTCTCAAAGCTTACCGTTCCTCGGGGCTTCCGGTTCCCTCAGGACTGAAGGCCCATTCTACCAGGGCCGTGGGAGCGTCCTGGGCTTTGCGACACCAGGCTACGGCTCTGCAGGTGTGTCAGGCAGCTACCTGGTCGAGCCTGCACACTTTCACGAAACACTATCAGGTGCATACCTATGCTTCGGCAGATGCCAGCCTAGGTAGGCGAGTCCTTCAGGCGGCAGTTGCCCACCTGTAGGACGGAGCCGTTACGGCTCTATTATGAGGTATTATTTACCCACCCAGGGACTGCTTTTGGACGTCCCAATTGTCTGGGTCTCCCAATTAGGAGCGACAAAGAAGAAGGGAATTTTGTTTACTTACCGTAAATTCCTCTTCTTCTAGCTCCAATTGGGAGACCCAGCACCCGCCCCTGTTTTTGTATACACATGTTGTTCATGTTAAATGGTTTCAGTTCTCCGATATTCCTTCGGATTGAATTTACTTTAAACCAGTTTATAATTTTTTCCTCCTTCTGGCTTTTGCACCAAAACTGATGAGCCCGTAGCAGCACGGGGGGTGTATAGGCTGAAGGGGAGGGGCGTTACACTTTTAGTGTAATACTTTGTGTGGCCTCCGGAGGCATAGCTATACACCCCAATTGTCTGGGTCTCCCAATTGGAGCTAGAAGAAAAGGAATTTACGGTAAGTAAACAAAATTCCCTTCTTCTTCAGCAAAAACATTAAAACAAATGTAAAAACAAGTCTATAGTCATTTTTATTTACTGTTGGGCATTTGGCATGTGTTAGGTGCCCATTACGGTCCTCTTAAGAGTCCATTAAATTCCTATGCAAAAAAAAGATTAAAGCGAATGTGCCATCAGAAAATAACATACTATAAGCATATTTCTTTAGTTTAAGGTGTTTTTGTACATTTTTTTGTTACTGTTCACATAAAAAAATTCTGTTATTGTACTTTTTTCTACTAGAGGAAGTACAGTTGGCTGACACTTTCTGTTTTCTGCAACTCACTTGTCAGCTTTGTCGTATAGACTGAGACAGGATGAACAGAGACATCTCATTATCATTAGAGCGGTAGAGGGGTTTTCCAGGACTTTATTTGTGATCAATCATTTTGGATAGATCATCAATATTATATTGGTGGGGTTTTGACACGCGGCACTAGCTGTTTGCTACTGTCACAGTGCAGGAATACAGAAAGCTCAGCTTCCTGCACTGTGTAGACTAAGTAGTATAAGCATCACATGTACTGTGTATTGTAGATTGGGAATGTGACTAGTCACTGGTCCTGAAAACCATTTTCTCTTGTCCAGACACTGGTGACGATGACCCCAGACCAGAAGCAGGACGTGGTGCGGACAGTGCAGATGACGACCGTGGAGCAGGAGGAGAAGGTGAAGCCGTACACTCTGGAGGAATTCTCCTATGATTACTTCAGGTTAGGAAGTCGCACTACACCCAGGGTATGTCTGGCACAACTCATTGATTTCTGATGTTTTACATAAGACTAAATGACAACTTCAGCTCTTACATTTCGCATTTCATGCCTCTTATCATCGAATTGTTGCGGGGAGTGATGGTACCGCAGTTAAGTGCCAGTCACAGCAAGTGCAACGCTAGAGCCAACCATGCAATCCCTGTAACATTGCAAGTTTATGTCACTGGTATCGATAGCGCTGGTCGGATCAGTATCTAACTATGAATAAAGGGTATTTCAGAGTCCTCCCCCCCCCATAATACTGCTACTAAAAACAGTGCCTGTCACATTATCAATATTCACCATATTCACATGATAGAAGGTCCAGTGCATATACAAAAATTATAGGGCCTCATATTATTGATAATAAAACTGTCTTACTGCAGCCACCACTAGTGGGAGCTCAGTGCATTGGAAATTATACAGCCACCTTTGTAAAAACCTCAATTCACTGAGCTCCCCCTAGTGGTGGCTGTAGGAAAACATTAGAGAAGCAGAAGGAACTCCATTGCAGAGGTCTACGGCGTATGCCACAGTCTAGCATTATCGCATCAAGTTCCCACAATCCAGAATTGTCCCACAAAATAACGAGAAATACGTTCAGATCCTTGCTCTCATTTCTCTGAATTTGTTCTCAGGCCCCCACCAAAGCACACCCTGAGCCGCGTCATGATCACCAAGAACCGAGGGAAGGACAAGCTCTGGTGTTACACCCGGGAGCCCATCAAGCAAGCGCTCCTGAGGAAGGTGCTAATGAGCGACGAGCTCTCACAGGAAGCCTGCATGTGCTTCATCGATATCCTTCCCTAAGAAACCTGCTGCAAACTCAAAAAAATCTTAAAGGACTTTACTGCTGTCCGATCCCACACCATCCCAACTGAAGGACTCTAATTCTGCCCAATATCGCCCCCATCCCAACTGAAGGACTCTAATTCTGCCCAATCTCGCCCCCATCCCAACTGAAGGACTTTAATTCTGCCCGATTCCACCCCATCCCAACTGAAGGACTCTAATTCAGCCCGATCACACCCCATCCCAACTGAAGGACTCTAATTCTACCCGATTCCACCCCATCCTAACTGAAGGACTCTAATTCAGTCCGATACCACCCCATCCAAAATGAAGGACTCTAAATTTTGCCCGATCTTGCTCCCATCCCAACTGAAGGACTCTAATTCTACCCAATTCCACCCCATCCCAACTGAAGGACTCTAATTCAGTCCGATCCCACCCCATCCCAACTGAAGGACTATAATTCAGTCCGATCCCACCCCATCCCAACTGAAGGACTCTAAAGGTCCAGTCACACTAAGCAACTTACCAGCGATCCCAACAACGATAGGGATCGCTGGTAAGTTGCTAGGAGGTTGCTGGTGAGCTGTCACACTGCGACGCTCCAGCGATCCCACCAGCAACCTGACCTGGCAGGGATCGCTGGAGCGTGGCTACACGAGTTGCTGGTGACCTCACCAGCAACCAGTGACCAGCCCCCAGTCTCCTAGTTACAGCACACATCAGGTTAATTAACCCGATGTGTGCTGCAGCTAAATGTGCACAGAGCAGGGAGCAGCGCACACTGAGCGCTGGCTCCTTGCTCTCCTAGTTACAGCACACATCGGGTTAATTTCCTGATGTGTGCTGCAGCTATCTGTGCACAGAGCAGGAGCCGGCAGCACAGGCAGTGAGAGCGGAGGAGGCTGGTATCAAAGGTAAATATCGGGTAACCAAGGACAGGGCTTCTTGGTTACCCGATGTTTACATTAGTTACCAGCCTCAGCAGAAGCCGGCTCCCTGCTCACTGCACATTAGTTGTTGCTGTCTCGCTGTCACACACAGCGATCTGTGCTTCACAGCAGGACAGCAACAACTAAAAAATGGCCCAGGACATTCAGCAACAACCAACGACCTCACAGCAGGGGCCAGGTTGTTGCTGGATGTCACACACAGCAACATCGCTAGCAACGTCACAAAAGTTGTTCGTTACCAGCGATGTTGCTAGCGATGTTGCTTAGTGTGACGGGGCCTTAATTCAGTCCGATCCCACCCCATCCCAACTGAAGGACTCTAATTCTACCCAATTCCACCCCATCCCAACTGAAGGACTCTAATTCAGTCCGATCCCACCCCATCCCAACTGAAGGACTCTAATTCTACCCAATTCCACCCCATCCCAACTGAAGGACTCTAATTCAGTCCCATCGAAAATGAAGGACCCTAATTCTACCCGATCCTGCCCCCATCCCAATTGAAAACTATCACTTGTGGGCCTGAAGGTGTGTCTATCAATGGACATGTCCTTTATGGGGGGAGCTCAAAGGCACCTTTATCATACCGGCAGATCATGTGGCTGCCCTCAGGCCCACTTTTATGTCGGCCATGGAAAATACGACAGCCCCAAAAAATTAGCCGATCGTAGTGTTATCCACTACTATAATCATGAGCAGTCAGCTGTGATCTGTGGAGGAACCTGAGAGCAAGTGTTCTATTTCCGTGCAGTGCCTCCGTAGGAGAAATGAAGTATTACAGGGTGCATACTAAAATCAATGTAATTGGCACATGTTCTAGGTCCTCCAGAGCTCTTGATAAAGCCTTAGTTTGGCTTAAAGGGGCTACTTTGTACTTGGCAAACCCCCTGGAGCTGTTCACAAGAAACTGAGTTATCAGACCCAGTTTTGCGTCAGCCATGGTAAATACGAAAAACTTTTCCCCTCTCATTGTCCCACATGCCCAAACTGTTCACATGCACATGGGTTCTCTTAAGATATTTGCGTCACTATTAATCCCAATATTCCTTGACTTGACCCATGCACCTATGCTGAAATATATGGGTGACTACCCGTCCAAGCGCATGCGCTCGGTCAACGAGCTGACAGATCAGATATTCGAAGGTGCCTTAAAAGCTGAACCCCTGAAGGATGAGATCTTCTGTCAGATCCTCAAGCAGCTGACGGAGAACCACATCAAGTGAGTGTCTACAACCAGAGAATGAGGATTTGGAGAGTTTTTACCTTAAATCCATGTTTTCTGCTTTAGAAAATTTCTTCTTGGTAGAAGGGTTAAAAAAAATTAGCTGATTGCAGTGTTATCCAATATTAGAATTACCAGCAATGGTGATGTGTGGAGGAACCTGAGAGCAAGTGTTCAATTTTCCTGCAGTGCCTCCGCAGGAGAAATGAAGTATTACAGGTTGCATACTGCAATAAATGGAATGGGCTCATGTGCTGGGTCCTCCAGAGCTCTTTATAAAGCCTTCATAACCCTAACAAAAGGTTGGCTTAGAGGGGCTTCTTTGTACTTAGCAAGCCCATGTACCTCAAGGGATGAAAACGGGGTACTTCAACTATTATTCACTAACAAAACCCCATAAAATTCAGTACTTTATTAATCAAACCAAAGCAAGTGCAAATTAAAAGCAATATAGTTTAGAATGCATATTCAGGTCACAGGGATGATTCTGGACAAATTCCCTATTCTCCCCCTTGCTAACCGCGGGGGTTGGCACCCTATTTTGGTATACGTAGTGGCGCCCCCGCTCAACGTGGACTGACCCTTCAGGCCCTATCCTCACAATCTTATGAGTGCTGCTGATCTCTATATGGGCCTTCACATAATATCTCAGTGAAATTCTCACACACCCATTCAGACACTTCCAAGAGTCCTATGTAGGATAGGTATTCCAGGTTATACCCTTGTCTACGTGAGATTCAATGATATATGAGACACATAATCAGTTTCTCCAGCCATAGGGCACAGTCCATGTAGGCTATGCACCAAACTTCTAGATGTCAATCTTGAATGGTGTAGCCAAATGACTACTGCTTCGCTCCTGCACGTAGCTCACTGCCCGACGCGTTTCTCCTCCGAACCCCAAATCGAACGGAGGTTCATCAGGGGCTGCCATAGCGTAATTGCATAGATGGCAGAATTGTTATTGTGCCACAAATAGTCAATTGTTCCTCCAATGAGGTGCAGTACCTGGTTAGAGATATCACTGCCCAATTGTACACATTCTGTTTGTGCCACCAAACATAAATCGATCCTCCAGTGAGTTGCTGTAATTAGTGAGATGTCGCAGTGATATCTCTAACCAGGTACTGCACCTCATTGGAGGAACAATTGACTATTTGTGGCACAATAACAATTCTGCCATCTATGCGATTACGCTATGGCAGCCCCTGATGAACCTCCGTTCGATTTGGGGTTCGGAGGAGAAACGCGTCGGGCAGTGAGCTACGCGCAGGAGCGAAGCAGTAGTCATTTGGCTACACCATTCAAGATTGACATCTAGAAGTTTGGTGCATAGCCTACATGGACTGTGCCCTATGGCTGGAGAAACTGATTATGTGTCTCATATATCATTGAATCTCACGTAGACAAGGGTATAACCTGGAATACCTATCCTACATAGGACTCTTGGAAGTGTCTGAATGGGTGTGTGAGAATTTCACTGAGATATTATGTGAAGGCCCATATAGAGATCAGCAGCACTCATAAGATTGTGAGGATAGGGCCTGAAGGGTCAGTCCACGTTGAGCGGGGGCGCCACTACGTATACCAAAAATAGGGTGCCAACCCCCGCGGTTAGGAAGGGGGAGAATAGGGAATTTGTCCAGAATCATCCCTGTGACCTGAATATGCATTCTAAACTATATTGCTTTTAATTTGCACTTGTTTTGGTTTGATTAATAAAGTACTGAATTTTATGGGGTTTTGTTAGTGAATAATACTTAGCAAGCCCCCCTCGGAGCTGTTCAGAACAAGCTGAGTAAAAGGGATTGTCCCAGTTTTGGGAGTTATAACTTGCTGATTGCGATGAAGGGTCCCACTTTCTCGGAGAGATGGCTGATTATGGCCGCTGCTGCTTCATTCATTGTTTAAAGGGAACCTGCCAGGTCATTTTTTTTATATAAAAAACCGCCCCAATGTGTTTTAAATGATCCAATTTGCATCACTAACATGATTTTAAAAGAAATTCCATGTATTTATCTTAAAAAAGACTTTATATGCTTTTGGTGAATGCAGTAAATACCTTAGATTTCAGTCATAGGGGGCGGAACTTTTGCTGGGTTCAGTCACTGTCACTCAAGTTCAGCCATGATTCTTTTTTGAACTTGGTCTCGCCCCCAGTATTGTAATTAATTACACCACAGGTCCTTCACCAGCACTTCTCTGCTGAGCTCCGCCCATTACGGTCACATGACCGTGACATCAGCACAGGTCCTTCACCACCATTTCTCCAATATTAAGCTCTGGGCCTCTGCTGAGGTCATGTCCATGTGACCAGAAGGGGTGGGACCTCTGCCAACATAGCTGATATGGGAAGAAACTCCATGCAGTCATCGAGTTGTTCTTAATAGAAATGGGGGTCTGGAGGTAAGACGCCCAGATGAGGGGATGCAGGGGGCGGCAAAGCCCCCCGCATGATTATAGTGGACAGGAGATAGCATCGCCATGCTCACCAAGTTGGTCACACCCACCAATTAAGCAAGTCACGCCCGCTACCCAAGAAGTTCCTTCTAACCACTGGGATTTAACCACAGCCTAAGCTCTGGAATTCAGCTTTGGTGAAGTGATGGTGAAGGACCACTGCTGATGTCATGATCATGTCACTGTAATGGGTGGAGCTCAGCAGAGAAGTGATAGTGAAGGATCTGTGGTAATATGCAGAAGAGAAGTGGCTCTGCAGGACCTGTGCTGATGTCACGATCATGTGACCGTAATGGGCGGAGCTCAGCAGAGAAGTGATAGTGAAGGACCTATGGTAATCAGGAGAAAAGAAGTGGCTCTGCAGGACCTGTGCTGATGTCACGATCATGTGACCGTAATAGGTGGAGCTCAGCAGAGAAGTGATAGTGAAGGAAAGAAAAGAAGTGGCTCTGCAGGACCTGTGCAGATGTCACGATCATGTGACTGTAATAGGCGGAGCTCAGCAGAGAAGTGATAGTGAAGGACAGAAAAGAAAAGAAGTGGCTCTGCAGGACCTGTGCTGATGTCACAATCATGTGACCATAATGGGCGGAGCTCAGCAGAGAAGTGCTAGCGATGAACCTATGGTAATCAGCAAAAAAAGAAGGGGTTCTGCAGGAACTCCAGTGCTGATGTCATGATCATGTGACTGTAATGGGCGGAGCTCAGCAAAAAAATTATGTTGAAGGACTTGTGGTAATATGCAGAAGAGACGTGGTTGTGCAGGACCTGTGCTGATGTCACGATCATGTGACTGTAATTGGCGGAGCTCAGCAGAGAAGTGCTGGTGAAGGACCTGTGGTGTAATCAATTACAATGCTGGGGGCGGGACTAAGTTCAAAAATGAATCATGGCTGAACTTAAGTGACAATGACTCCACCCCTATGGCTGAAACCAATGGTATTTACTGCATTCACCTAAGCATGCTGTATGAAGTCTTTTTAAAGATAAATACATGGAATTTTATTTTTTTAAGCCATCTTAGTGATGCACATTGTATCATTTAAAATACATTGGGGGCAATTTAATATTAAAAAAAAAACGTGACAGGTTCCCTTTAAGGGACTGATGGAGTTAGGTGGGGGCAGTTGGTATTCTTTCGGTTGCCACTAGGGGGAGCTCATTGCAAACAAAAGAGTAAAAGGAGCCATGTAAATGCCTCTGCAGTGAGGATATTATAAAGCAATCTCTAGCATAACATCATGTACGATAGATGCTGATCTTGTCGTTTTAGGTACAGCGAGGAGAAGGGCTGGGAGCTGCTATGGCTGGCCACAGGCCTCTTTCCACCCAGCAATATCCTGCTACCTCATGTACAGAGGTTCATCCAGTCCCGGAAGCAGCATGCATTGGCGTCAGACTGTATGCACCGGCTGCAGAGAGCCCTCCGGTAAGTGCTACCAGGGGGCGCCACTGTGCAAATGTGAAGCTGGACCTAGAGGGTCAGATGTCACTTACCGCTGCCCCCTGCTGGTTCAGTGGCAGAACCAAGAATAACCCGTCACTGTGCAGAAGACTAAGCTACATTTACCTTTATGCTCCTTACTCTAAATGCAGCTTTGGGTGTGATTGGAGTATAAAACATGATGCACCATATAGTTCCACAAAGATTTACAAACTTCCAAAATGTCCTAGATGTTTGTACACTTAAAGGGGTGTTCTACTTTTATATCAATAAACTTTAATCACAGTTTAATCAAATGTTCTGCAAATTTTTAATATGTCACCATTTTTTAGGTTTTTTTTTTACTTGCTGTCAGTGAATGGAAACATTTGTTTACTTTCAGATGTTAAAAATCTTGTACATAATAGTTCTCATACTTCTCAGAGCTGAGGGTTTGTTACAGTGGTCTAGAGGTAGGTACACCAGCAGCACAGATCTTTCTTTGGCGCTCCATTGGGAGACCCAGACAATTGGGTGTATAGCTACTGCCTCCGGAGGCCACACAAAGCATTACACTTAAAAGTGTAAGGCCCCTCCCCTTCTGCCTATACACCCCCCGTGGGATCACGGGCTCCTCAGTTTTCATGCTTTGTGCGAAGGAGGTCAGACATCCACGCATAGCTCCACTGTTTAGTCAGCAGCAGCTGCTGACTATGTCGGATGGAAGAAAAGAGGGCCCATACTAGGGTCCCCAGCATGCTCCCTTCTCACCCCACTTTTGTCGGCGGTGTTTGTTAAGGTTGAGGTACCCATTGCGGGTACGGAGGCTGGAGCCCACATGCTGCATCCTTCCCCATCCCCCTTAGGGCTCTGGGTGAAGTGGGATTTTACCGGTCTCCAGGCACAAGGGACCGTGCTCCATCCACAGCCCCTGGGGAATCTGCTGGATATGGAGCGGAGTATCGTCAGGGACAGGCCCTGCTACGTCAAGGTACTCTGTGTCCCCGTACAGACCGCGCGCACACCGCAGCATTGCTGGGTGTGTTAGTGCGCCAGGGACAGCAGCGCTGCGCTTGTGCCACACTTCCTACAGCTTGCTGAGGGGTTATTGTGTGGGGAACTGCCGCGCCGGCCGCTGCTAGCAGTTTTTACTGCGGCGCGGCTGGGACTTGTGGTGCGCCGGGGACTTCCGCGCTGGCCGTGCATATTTGACGGCCGCGCTTATTACTAGAGTCCCCGGCTTTTGCGGCCTAGTTTCCTTTCGTTCCCGCCCCCAGGCCTGCCAGTCAGGGGAAGGTCGGGACGCTATGCAGAACGTCAGCGCCGAGGGCTGGAGTCTGCTTTACATACTCCAGCCCTCACATTGAGCACAGTGGGACGCCAGTTTCCCGCACTTTGTCTGAGGCACGCCCACGGTCCGCCCCTCTTCACAGAACGCTGGCAGCCATTCCTGAATGCAGTCTGAGCTGGAGAGGGGAGACAAGTTCTGGGAGACCCAGGCACGGGATTCTGGCGACCACACACCCGCTTTTAGCGGGCGGTAAGCGGCACCTCCGGTGCTGACCCCACTAGTGCCGAAGTGTACAATTGTATTTTTATGCTTGCATGCTATACATTGCACTAAACGGTCGCTGGTGATTCTTGGCTATATACCCTCCTAGATTGCTCAGTGGAGAATACAGCATGTCGTCCGCAAAAAACAGGGGTGCCAAGGCACAGGCTTTCTATGCTGCTTGTACCGCCTGTGAGGCTGTTCTACCGGCAGGTTCCACTGACCCCCATTGTGTGCAGTGCTCGGCCCCTGTGCCACTTGCTCGGCCGGGGCCCCTGCTGGAGGTGTCCCAGGGAGATCCACCTGTGAATACTGGCCAGGTGACGGGGACAGAGTTTGCAATTTTTGCTGATAGATTGTCTGTGACTATGACTAAGATTCTAGAAACTTTGCAGTCTAGACCAGTAACTCAGACCATGGGCACTGTTCATTCATTGCTCCCTGGTCCCCCTCAGTTGGAACAGCTCCGGGCTCCGGGGGTGTCCCATGCATCCCAGGGTGACGGCTCTGACACGGACGACAGTCCCAGACAGCCTAAGCGTGCTCGCTATGAGCGGCCTTCTACTTCGTCACACTGGTCAGGGTCCCAGCAGGAGGATTCTCTGTGTGATGAGGCGGAGGTAGCTGATCAGGATTCTGATCCTGAGACCGCTCTCAATCTGGATACTCCTGATGGTGACGCCATAGTGAATGATCTTATCGCGTCCATCAACAAAATGTTGGATATTTCTCCCCCAGCTCCTCCAGTGGAGGAGTCAGCTTCACAGCAGGAGAAATTCCATTTCAGGTATCCCAAGCGTAAATTAAGTACTTTTCTGGACCACTCGGATTTTAAAGAGTCAGTCCAGAAACACCACGCTTATCCAGATAAGCGTTTCTCCAAACGGCTTAAGGATACACGTTATCCCTTTCCTCCTGACGTGGTCAAGAGCTGGACCCAGTGTCCCAAGGTGGATCCCCCTATCTCCAGGCTTGCGGCTAGATCCATAGTTGCAGTGGAGGATGGGGCTGCACTTAAAGATGCCACTGACAGACAGATGGAGCTCTGGTTGAAATCCATCTATGAAGCTATCGGCGCGTCGTTTGCTCCTGCATTCGCAGCCGTTTGGGCACTCCAAGCTATTTCAGCTGGTCTTACACAGATTGACACGGTCACACGTACATCTGTTCCGCAGGTGGCATCCTTAACCTCTCAAATGTCTGAATTCGCGTCTTACGCGATTAATGCTGTTCTGGACTCTACGAGCCGTACGGCAGTGGCGTCCGCCAACTCCGTGGTTTTACGCAGAGCCTTGTGGTTAAGGGAATGGAAAGCAGATTCTGCTTCCAAAAAATGCTTAACCAGTTTGCCATTTTCTGGTGACCGACTGTTTGGTGAGCGTTTGGATGAAATCATTAAACAGTCCAAGGGTAAGGATTCATCCTTACCTCAGCCCAGACAAAACAAACCCCAACAGAGGAGGTTTCGGTCCTTTCGAGGCTCGGGCAGGTCCCAATTCTCCTCGTCCAAAAGGACTCAAAAGGATCAGAGGAGTTCAGATTCTTGGCGGGCTCAGTCACGCCCAAAAAAGACAGCCGGAAGACCCGCTACAAAGGCGGCTTCCTCATGACTTTCGGCCTCCTCTCTCCGCATCCTCGGTCGGTGGCAGGCTCTCCCGCTTTGGCGACATTTGGCTGCCACAGGTCCAAGACCGTTGGGTGAGAGACATTCTGTCTCACGGGTACAGGATAGAGTTCAGTTCTCGTCCTCCAACTCGATTCTTCAGAACGTCTCCGCCTCCCGACCGAGCCGATGCTCTTCTGCAGGCGGTGTGCACTCTAAAGGCGGAAGGAGTGGTGATCCCTGTTCCTCTTCAGGAGCAAGGTCACGGATTTTACTCCAATTTGTTTGTGGTACCAAAAAAGGACGGGTCTTTCCGTCCCGTTCTGGACCTAAAACTTCTCAACAACCATGTGAGAACCAGACGGTTCCGGATGGAATCCCTCCGCTCCGTCATCGCCGCAATGTCTCAAGGAGATTTCCTAGCATCAATAGACATCAAGGATGCTTATCTCCACGTACCGATTGCTCCAGAGCATCAGCGTTTTCTACGCTTCGTTATAGGAGACGAACACCTTCAGTTCGTAGCCCTGCCTTTTGGTCTGGCGACTGCCCCACGGGTCTTCACCAAAGTCATGGCAGCTGTAGTTGCAGTCCTGCACTCTCAGGGACACTCTGTGATCCCTTACTTAGACGATCTGCTTGTCAAGGCGCCTTCTCAAGAGGCATGCCAACACAGCCTGAACGTTGCGCTGGAGACCCTCCAGGGTTTCGGGTGGATCATCAACTTTTCCAAGTCAAATCTAACCCCGACCCAGTCGATAACATATCTTGGCATGGAGTTACATACTCTCTCAGCGATAGTGAAGCTTCCGCTTGTCAAACAGCGTTCACTACAGACAGGGGTGCAATCTCTCCTTCAAGGCCAGTCACACCCCTTGAGGCGCCTCATGCACTTCCTAGGGAAGATGGTTGCAGCAATAGAGGCAGTCCCTTTCGCGCAGTTTCATCTGCGCCCACTGCAATGGGACATTCTCCGCCAATGGGACGGGAAGTCGAAGTCCCTCGACAGGAACGTCTCCCTTTCTCAGGCGGCCAAGGATTCTCTTCGATGGTGGCTGCTTCCCACCTCATTGTCGAAAGGGAAATCCTTCCTACCCCCATCCTGGGCGGTGGTGACAACAGATGCGAGTCTGTCAGGGTGGGGAGCAGTTTTTCTCCACCACAGGGCTCAAGGTACGTGGACTCAGCAAGAGTCCACCCTTCAGATCAACGTTCTGGAGATCAGAGCAGTGTATCTTGCCCTACAAGCCTTCCAGCAGTGGCTGGAAGGCAAGCAGATCCGTATTCAGTCGGACAACTCCACAGCGGTGGCATACATCAACCACCAAGGAGGAACTCGCAGTCGGCAAGCCTTCCAGGAAGTCCGGCGGATTCTGACGTGGGTGGAAGACACGGCTTCCACCATATCCGCAGTTCACATCCCAGGCGTGGACAACTGGGAAGCAGACTTCCTCAGTCGCCAGGGTATGGACGCAGGGGAATGGTCTCTTCACCCGGACGTGTTTCAGGAGATCTGTCGCCGCTGGGGGATGCCGGACGTCGACCTAATGGCGTCTCGGCACAACAACAAGGTCCCAGTTTTTATGGCACGGTCTCACGATCACCGAGCTCTGGCGGCAGACGCCTTAGTTCAAGACTGGTCGCAGTTCCGGCTTCCTTATGTGTTTCCACCTCTGGCTCTGTTGCCCAGAGTGCTGCGCAAGATCAGGTCCGACTGCCGCCGCGCCATCCTCGTCGCTCCAGACTGGCCAAGGAGGTCGTGGTACCCGGATCTGTGGCACCTCGCGGTAGGCCAACCGTGGGCACTACCAGACCGACCAGACTTGCTGTCTCAAGGGCCGTTTTTCCATCAGAATTCTGCGGCCCTGAACCTGACTGTGTGGCCATTGAGTCCTGGATCCTAGCGTGTTCAGGATTGTCTCAAGAGGTCATTGCCACAATGAGACAGGCTAGAAAACCTACCTCCTCCAAGATATATCACAGGACGTGGAAAATGTTCTTATCTTGGTGCGCTGCTCAGGGAGTTTCTCCCTGGCCATTTGCATTGCCTACTTTTCTTTCCTTCCTGCAATCCGGTTTGGAAAAAGGTTTGTCGCTCAGCTCCCTCAAGGGGCAAGTCTCAGCGCTATCTGTATTTTTTCAGAAGCGCCTAGCACGACTTCCTCAGGTACGCACGTTCCTGCAAGGGGTCTGTCATATCGTCCCTCCTTACAAGCGGCCGTTAGAGCCCTGGGATCTGAACAGGGTTCTAATTGTTCTTCAGAAGCCGCCTTTCGAGCCTATGAGGGATGTTTCCCTTTCTCGCCTTTCACAGAAAGTGGCTTTTCTAGTAGCGGTCACGTCTCTCCGGAGAGTGTCCGAGCTAGCAGCGCTGTCATGCAAATCTCCCTTCCTGGTGATTCACCAGGACAAGGTGGTTCTGCGCCCGATTCCGGAGTTTGTCCCTAAGGTGGTATCCCCGTTTCATCTCAATCAGGATATCTCCTTCCCTTCTTTGTGCCCTCATCCAGTTCATCAATGTGAAAAGGATTTGCATTTGTTGGATCTCGTGAGAGCACTCAGGATCTACATTTCCCGCACGGCGCCCCTGCGCCGCTCGGATGCACTCTTTGTCCTTGTCGCTGGTCAGCGCAAAGGGTCGCAAGCTTCCAAATCCACCCTGGCTCGGTGGATCAAGGAACCAATTCTTGAAGCCTACCGTTCTGCTGGGCTTCCGGTTCCCTCAGGGCTGAAGGCCCATTCTACCAGAGCCGTGGGTGCGTCCTGGGCATTACGGCACCAGGCTACGGCTCAGCAGGTGTGCCAGGCGGCTACCTGGTCGAGTCTGCACACTTTTACCAAACACTATCAGGTGCATACCTACGCTTCGGCGGACGCCAGCCTAGGTAGACAAGTCCTTCAGGCGGCAGCTGCCCACCTGTAGGGAAGGGCTGTTTTTACGGTCCTATCACGAGGGGTTATTATACCCACCCAGGGACTGCTTTTGGACGTCCCAATTGTCTGGGTCTCCCAATGGAGCGCCAAAGAAGAAGGGAATTTTGTTTACTTACCGTAAATTCCTTTTCTTCTAGCTCCAATTGGGAGACCCAGCACCTGCCCTGTTTGCTTAGGGATTTTTGTTTTTTTCGGGTACACATGTTGTTCATGTTGAATGGTTTCGGTTCTCCGATGTTCCCTCGGATTGAATTTGTTCTTAAACCAGTTATTGGCTTTCCTCCTTCTTGCTTTTGCACTAAAACTGAGGAGCCCGTGATCCCACGGGGGGTGTATAGGCAGAAGGGGAGGGGCCTTACACTTTTAAGTGTAATGCTTTGTGTGGCCTCCGGAGGCAGTAGCTATACACCCAATTGTCTGGGTCTCCCAATTGGAGCTAGAAGAAAAGGAATTTACGGTAAGTAAACAAAATTCCCTTCTTCTCTTACAAAGGATTGCCTAGACTGCGTGCAATAGTAACAAACCCTCAGCTGTGAGAAGCATTAGATCAGGAGAGGTTTTTCTGGATATAAGTAAGGACATTCCCATCTATCAGCAGGACTGGAATGTTTTCTTAAAGGGGTTTTCTGCCTCTTTCATTAATTTTACATAGGACTCCAGTTTACTAAAGAATTGAGAAGCGACCTATATTTACCTTCTGATTCCCGGCCGCTCCTCTCACCATGTTTCTGTCACGGTTGACTGACAGTCCTGTGGTGTCCGGCTGAAGAAGGTCGCTGCGTTTGGCTGCACAAACTGCTCCCTGGTATTCCATTCTTTTCCTCTGTGGTGTGAATGCAGTTTTCTGTGTCTTCTCTCTTGGGGTTTACTCTTTCCCCTTTAGGACCCAGTGGAGATCTTTCCCTTTCAGCTGCTAATCATTATCCCTCACCCTCTGTGTCTTTATATACCTGCATTTCCCCTTGGTATATTGCTGGTGATAGAGTTAGTTTCTATAGCAGTCATCTTGAGAAATATTGTTGTATATTGCTGTTCCTCTCCCTAAGACATCTTGGAGATAAGTTGTTTTTTTTTTCCCTGCATGTTCTTTAGTACTTAGTGGGGTTGACTAGCACTCATCCTGGCCTTTCATTACATAGGGCCCAGTTCACGGTCAGCCAGGGCCAGGTATATAGGACTTAGAATAACAACCAAACCAGAATCTCTATTTGCAGACACCGTGATTTGGGGTAAAGCCCCTCGTTAGTGCAAAGTATGAGATCTGATTTGGTTGTGTGACGTGTCTCTATGTGCAAAATTACATGCTGTGTAAGGAGGCCTATGAGCCATGCAATGCTTTTCTTTTTTTTTTTTTTTGGTCTACACTTTTTTTTGGTCTACATGTTTTATTAGCTTTATCTTGTGGATTGCCATATATACATTTACAATCTAAATATAGTATTTCTGCCTTTCCCAGGAATGGCTCCAGAAAGTATCCACCCCATTTGGTAGAAGTGGAGGCCATTCAACATAAAACTACCCAAATATTTCACAAAGTGTACTTCCCTGATGACACGGATGAGGTGAGTAAAATCTATTAGGATCCTAAGTTACATTCTGCATTATACTCCAGAGCTGCACTCCCACATATTATATACAGGCAATAATAACATGTAATAAGCTCTAGATTATCCAGGATGTAACTCAGGATCAGTACAGGATCAGTAATGTAATGTATATACACAATGATATTACCAGCAGAATAGTGAGTGCAGCTCTGGAGTATAATACAGGAGGTAACTCAGGATCAGTACCGGATAAGTAATGTAATGTATGTACACAGTGACTTCACCAGCAGAATAGTGAGTGCAGCTCTGGAGTATAATGCAGGAAGTAACTCAGGATCAGTACAGGATCAGTAATGTATATACACAATGATATTACCAGCAGAATAGTGAGTGCAGCTCTGGAGTATAATACAGGAGGTAACTCAGGATCAGTACCGGATAAGTAATGTAATGTATGTACACAGTGACTGCACTAGCAGAATAGTGAGCGCAGCTCTGGAGTATAATACAGGAGGTAACTCAGGATCAGTAATGTAATGTATATACACAATGATTTTACCAGCAGAATAGTGAGTGCAGCTCTGGAGTATAATACAGGAGGTAACTCAGGATCAGTACCGGATAAGTAATGTAATGTATGTACACAGTGACTGCACCAGCAGAATAGTGAGTGCAGCTCTGGAGTATAATACAGGAGGTAACTCAGGTTCAGTACAGGATCAGTAATGTAATGTATGTACACAGTGACTGCACCGGCAGAATAGTGAGTGCAGCTCTGGAGTGTAATACAGGAGGTAACTCAGGATCAGTACAGGATCAGTAATGTATGTACACAGTGACTGCACCAGCAGAATAGTGAGTGCAGCTCTGGAGTATAATACAGGAGGTAACTCAGGTTCAGTACAGGATCAGTAATGTAATGTATGTACACAGTGACTGCACCGGCAGAATAGTGAGTGCAGCTCTGGAGTGTAATACAGGAGGTAACTCAGGATCAGTACAGGATCAGTAATGTATGTACACAGTGACTGCACCAGCAGAATAGTGAGTGCAGCTCTGGAGTATAATACAGGAGGTAACTCAGGTTCAGTACAGGATCAGTAATGTAATGTATGTACACAGTGACTGCACCGGCAGAATAGTGAGTGCAGCTCTGGAGTGTAATACAGGAGGTAACTCAGGATCAGTACAGGATCAGTAATGTATGTACATAGTGACTGCACCAGCAGAATAGTGAGTGCAGCTCTGGAGTATAATACAGGAGGTAACTCAGGTTCAGTACAGGATCAGTAATGTAATGTATGTACACAGTGACTGCACCGGCAGAATAGTGAGTGCAGCTCTGGAGTATAATACAGGAGGTAACTCAGGATCAGTACAGGATCAGTAATGTAATGTATGTACACAGTGACTGCACCAGCAGAATAGTGAGTGCAGCTCTGGAGTATAATACAGGATGTAACTCAGGATCAGTACAGGATCAGTAATGTAATGTATGTACACAGTGACTGCACCAGCAGAATAGTGAGTGCAGCTCTGGAGTATAATACAGGATGTAACTCTGGATCAGATTGTGTAATACGGTGTCTGACATGAACTTTATACCAGTCATAGATGTAAAGGTCGCACCTTTTTACTTAGACGAGCTTTCCAATATTTTGCTGACCAAAGTCTGTCATGTACAGTGATTTATGTTCAATATCAATGATGTCTGGAGTCTTGAATACAGTAAGAATATATTAATATTAAATGTGTCAGTATGTGATGACTCTGATCCATAAGCTTGTATGATGATGTCGGTCACGTTCCTCCACCTCCTTCTAGACTGGACCCATTTCCAGCGTCTTCTTTGGAGTACAGTGCTCCTCTGTGATGCTGGTGATGGGATCGCCCTGGATTTCTTTCTTATCTTTGTACTCATAAGATTTTACTCGATAGAATATTATCCCGCATTGTCACTGTGGACGCTCACGCCGCTTCTTCTCTTACAGGCGTTTGAAGTCGAGTCGAGCACCAAAGCCAAGGATTTCTGCCAAGATATTGCTAACCGGCTGCTTCTGAAATCCCCCGAAGGCTTCAGCCTGTTTGTGAAGATCTCTGATAAGGTAAGTACTGAGCAAGGGGCCGGGGTCATAAACGAAATGAGGTCATGTGGCTCCATGAATGTGATCTCCTCGAGTGAGAGCTTCACGATAATGTGGGCTAAAGGCTAAGAGAGTTCTCCATGGAAGATCGCTTTATATCAGGGCAAAGTAATGGAGAAAACACAGGTCTCAAAGAAGCGGATTTGATCAGTAACATTTTATATTAATTTCATTTAATTTCATTTAAGTTTGTTGGAGGGTTCCCACCTATTACTGCAAAAGAAAGTAATGTCTACAATGTCGACAACATTGCTTTTAAAAAGCTGCATTATATATACAGTACATTAATTAAATAAACATGGCGTGTTTAGGGTTTTGACTAAAATCATTGCCAGTCTTTATCATGGATTCACATTCATTGTTTGCAGGTTATAAGTGTCCCAGAAGGAGACTTTTTCTTTGATTTTGTTCGGCATCTAACAGACTGGATTAAGAAAGCCCGACCAGCCAAGGATGGTAAGAAGTTACCAAAGATCTACAAACCATTTACTATAAAGATAAAGGATTCAGAGTGTAAAACCAAATACAGTTGTGCTCAAAGGTTTACACACCCCGGCAGATTCTTTGCTTTCTTGGCCTTTTTTTCAGAGAATATGAATAACACGCAATCTTTTTTCCACTCATGGTTAGTAGTCGGGTGAAGCCATTTAATGTCACACTACTGTGTTTTCACTTTTTAAATCTTAATGACAACCAAAAACATCCAAATGACCCCGATCAAAAGTTCACATACCCTGGTGATTTTGTCCTGATAACATGCACACAAGGTAACATAGTGGTAACATCCTCACCTGTCACCTGTTTGCTTGTAATCAGTGTGTGTGCATAAAAGCTGAGTGACTTTCTAGGATCCAGACAGACTCTGGCGCTGACAATTCTGGATTGTGAGTCATCGTGAAAGCAAATAATTGTCAATAAATCTACGGGAAAAGATAGTTGAACTGTATAAAACAGGAAAGGGATACAAAAAGATATCCAAGGAATTGATAATGCCAGTCAGCAGTGTTCAAACTGTGATTAACAAATGGAAAATCGAGGACTCTATAAAAGCCAAACCACAATCAGGTAGACCAACAAAGATTTCAGCTACAACTGTCAGGAAAAATGTTTTGGGATGCAAAGAAAAACCCACAAACAACATCAGCTGAAATACAGGACTCACTGAAAACTAGTGGTGTGGCTGTTTCAAGATACACAATAAGGAGTCACTTGATGAAAAATGGGCTGCATGGTTGAGTCACCAGCAGAAAGCAATTACTGCGCAAATGCCGCAAAGTATTTCGCCTACAATATGCCAAACAGCTCACAGACAAGCCTCCAAACCTCTGGAACAAGGTAATTTGGAGTGATGAGACCAAAATTAAAGTTTTTGGCAACAACCATAAACGTTACATTTGGAGAGGTGTCAACTAGGCCTATGATGAAAGGAACACCATTCCTACTGTAAAGAACGGAGGTGGATCGCAGGTGATGTGCAGATGTGTGAGCTACAAAGGCGCAGGAAACTTGGTCAAAGTTGAAGGAAAGATGAATGCAGCACGTTATCAGCAAATTTTAGAGGCAAATTTGCACTCATTAGCCAAAAGCTGCGCATGGGATGTACTTTGACGTTCCAACATGACAACGATCCAAAACACAAGGCGAAGTCGACCTGTTATTGGCTACAGCAGAACAAAGTGAAGGTTCTGGAGTGGACATCTCAGTCTCCTGACCTCAATATCATTGAGCTTCTCTGGGTGAAAACCCCAGCGCGCAGTTCATGCAAGAAAGCCCAGGACTTTACAGGAACTTGAGGCGCCAAGAAGAATGGGCAGCTTTACCATCTGAGGAAATAAAGAGCCTCATCCACAACTACCACAAGACTTCAAGCTGTCATTGATGTTATAGGGGGCAATACACGGTATTAAGAACTGGGGGATGGGAACTTTTGATCAGGGTCATTTGGATGTTTTTGGTTGTCATCATGATTTAAAAAGAGAAAACACAGTAGATGACAATAAATGGTTTCATCCAACCACTAACCACGAGTGGTAAAAATATTTTGTTATTTATATTCTCTGAAAAAAGAAAGCATATATATAGAAAAATATATATGGACAAGGTTGGTGAAATACCGCCCCCTATGTAAAAGAATATAACTACTATAATACTGCCCCTATGTACAAGAATATAACTGCTATAATACTGCCCCTATGTACAAGAATATAACTACTATAATACTGCCCCCTATGTACAAGAATATAACTACTATAATACTGCTCCCTATGTACAAGAATATAACTACTATAATACTGCTCCCTATGTACAGGAATATAACTACTATAATACTGCCCCTATGTACAAGAATAGAACTACTATAATACTGCCTACTATGTACAAGAATATAACTACTATAATACTGCCCCTTATGTACAAGAATATAACCACTATAATACTGCTCCTGTGTACAAGAATATAACTACTAGAATACTGCCTCCTATGTACAAGAATATAACTACTATAATACTGCTGCTTATGTACAAGAATATAACTACTATAATACTGCTCCTATGTACAAGAACATAACTACTATAATACTGCCCCCTATGTACAAGAATATAAC
Organism: Anomaloglossus baeobatrachus; assembly: GCF_048569485.1. Taxonomy (NCBI): domain Eukaryota; kingdom Metazoa; phylum Chordata; class Amphibia; order Anura; family Aromobatidae; genus Anomaloglossus; species Anomaloglossus baeobatrachus. The sequence continues at coordinate 764,142,316 of NC_134354.1, forward strand.
TACTATAATACTGCTCCTATATACAAGAATATAACTACTATAATACTGCCCCTATGTACATGAATATAACTACTATAATACTGCTCCTATGTACAAGAATATAACTACTATAATACTGGCCCCTATGTACAAGAATATAACTACTATAATATTGCCTCCTATGTACAGGAATATAACTACTATAATACTGCCCCTATGTACATGAAAATAACTACTATAATACTGCTCCTATGTACAGGAATATAACTACTATAATACTGCTCCTATGTACAAGAATATAACTACTATAATACTGCTTCTACGTACAAGAATATAACTACTATAATACTGCCCCTATGTACAAGAATATAACTACTATAATACTGCCCCTATGTACAAGAATATAACTACTATAATACTGCCCCTATATACAAGAATATATCTACTATAATACTGCCCCCTATGTACAAGAATATATCTACTATAATACTGCCCCTATGTACAAGAATATAACTACTGTAATACTGTCCCTATGTACAAGAATATAACTACTATAATACTGCTCCTATGTACAAGAATATAACTACTATAATACTGCCCCCTATGTACAAGAATATAACTACTATAATACTGCATCCTATGTACAAGAATATAACTACTATAATACTGCTCCTATGTACAAGAATATAACTACTATAATACTGCCCCTATGTACAAGAATATAACTACTATAATACTGCTTCCTATGTACAAGAATATAACTACTATAATACTGCCCCCTATGTACAAGAATATAACTACTATAATACTGCCCCTATGTACAAGAATATAACTACTATAATACTGCCCCTATGTACAAGAATATAACTACTATAATACTGCTCCCTATGTACAAGATTATAACTACTATAATACTGCCCCTGTATACAAGAATATAACTACTATAATACTGCCCCTGTATACAAGATTATATCTACTATAATACTGCCCCCTATGTATGAGTGTAGTATGCTTGGAGTCCAGCACCCCTTATATGTGACTGTATATTTAGTGACTCCATCGTGGTGTATTCCAGGTATTGTGCCTTCTCTCACCTATCAAGTGTTCTTTATGAAGAAATTGTGGACTAATACAGTTCCAGGAAAGGATTCGATGGCTGACTCCATTTTCCACTACTACCAGGTTCGGGGTTCTTCCTATAGTCATAGTTGTCTTGGCTTATATGATACGGTCACTTGTTGTTTTGTAGAGGGTGTAACATTGGGCTGGGGAGGTGTGAATGTGACGGATGATGGGCATCAGGAGATGATGTTCCTCGTTGTTGCCAGTCTTTACTAATATTATGCACTGATTTTGCTACAGGAGCTTCCGAAGTATCTGCGCGGTTACCACAAGTGCACCCGGGAAGACGTCCTGCAGCTGGCTGCTCTTATCTACAGGGTCAAGTATGAGGACGACAAATCCTACTTCCCAAACATTCCCAAAATGCTGAAGGAACTGGTTCCCCAAGACTTAATCCGACAATTAAATCCAGACGACTGGAAGAGAGTGAGTATTCTGGGCTAAACTCTGCTGATGTAAACGCTGTCTGTTCATTATCTGTAGAGGGACAGGCTTCATATACTTCTGATAAATGCAGGCACCACTAGGGGGAGCCAACTGTACTGCCCTCACTAGAAATGTGATGAATCTATCTGCAGTGAGCTCCCTCTAGTGGTGGCTGTATAAATCTGTATGTAGTGAGCTCCCTCTAGTGGTGGATGTATAAATCTGTATGTAGTGAGCTCCCTCTAGTGGTGGCTGTATAAATCTGTATGTAGTGAGCTCCCCCTAGTGGTGGCTGTATATATCTGTATGTAGTGAGCTCCCTCTAGTGGTGGCTGTATATATCTGTATGTAGTGAGCTCCCTCTAGTAGTGGCTGTATATATCTGTATGTAGTGAGCTCCGCCTGGTGGTGGCTGTATAAATCTGTATGTAGTGAGCTCCCTCTAGTGGTGACTGTATAAATCTGTATGTAGAGAGCTCCCTCTAGTGGTGGCTGTATAAATCTGTATGTAGTGAGCTCCCCCTAGTGGTGACTGTATAAATCTGTTTGTAGAGAGCTCCCCCTAGTGGTGGCTGTATAAATCTGTATGTAGTGAGCTCCCCCTAGTGGTGACTGTATAAATCTGTATGTAGTGAGCTCCCCCTAGTGGTGACTGTATAAATCTGTATGTAGTGAGCTCGCTCTAGTGGTGGCTGTATAATCTGTATGTAGTGAGCTCCCTCTAGTGGTGACTGTATAAATCTGTATGTAGTGAGGTCCCTCTAGTGATGGTTGTATAAATCTGCATGTAGTGAGCTCCCTCTAGTGGTGGCTATATAAATGTATGTAGTGAGCTCCCTCTAGTGGTGGCTATATAAATGTATGTAGTGAGCTCCCTCTAGTGGTGACTGTATAAATCTGTATGTAGTGAGCTTCCTCTAGTGATGGCTGTATAATCTGTATGTAGTGAGCTCCCTCTAGTGGTGACTATATAAATCTGTATGTAGTGAGCTCCCTCTAGTGGTGTCTGTATAAATCTGTATGCAGTGAGCTCCATCTAGTGGTGGTTGTATAAATCTGTATGTAGTGAGCTCCCTCTAGTGGTGGCCGTATAAATCTATATGTAGTGAGCTCCCCCTAGTATTAGTTGTATAAATCTATTTGTAGTGAGCTCCCTCTAGTGGTGGTTGTATAGATCTGTATGTAGTGAGCTCCCTCTAGTGGTGACTGTATAAATCTGTATGTAGTGAGCTCCCTCTAGTGGTGACTGTTTAAATCTGTATGTAGTGAGCTCCCTCTAGTGATGGCTGTATAAATCTGTATGTAGTGAGCTCCCTCTAGTGGTGGCTGTATAAATCTGTATGTAGTGAGCTCCCTCTAGTGATGGCTGTATAAATCTGTATGTAGTGAGCTCCCTCTAGTGGTGGCTGTATAAATCTGTATGTAGTGAGCTCCCTCTAGTGATGGCTGAATAAATCTGTATGTAGTGAGCTCCCTCTAGTGGTGAGTGTATAAATCTGTATGTAGTGAGCTCCCTCTAGTGGTGGCTGCATAAATCTATTTGTAGTGAGCTCCCTCTAGTATTGGTTGTATAAATCTATTTGTAGTGAGCTGCCTCTAATATTGGTTGTATAAATCTGTATGTAGTGAGCTCCCTCTAGTGGTGGCTGTATAAATCTGTATGTAGTGAGCTCCCTCTAGTGGTGGCTGTATAAATCTGTATGTAGTGAGCTCCCTCTAGTGGTGGCTGTATAAATCTGTATGTAGTGAGCTCCCCCTAGTGGTGGCTGTATAAATCTGTATGTAGTGAGCTCCCTCTAGTGGTGGATGTATAAATCTGTATGTAGTGAGCTCCCTCTAGTGGTGGCTGTATAAATCTGTATGTAGTGAGCTCCCCCTAGTGGTGGCTGTATATATCTGTATGTAGTGAGCTCCCTCTAGTGGTGGCTGTATAAATCTGTATGTAGTGAGCTCCCCCTAGTGGTGGCTGTATAAATCTGTATGTAGTGAGCTCCCTCTAGTGGTGGATGTATAAATCTGTATGTAGTGAGCTCCCTCTAGTGGTGGCTGTATAAATCTGTATGTAGTGAGCTCCCTCTAGTGATGGCTGTATAAATCTGTATGTAGTGAGCTCCCTCTAGTGGTGGCTGTATAAATCTGTATGTAGTGAGCTCCCTCTAGTGGTGGCTGTATAATCTGTATGTAGTGAGCTCGCTCTAGTGGTGGCTGTATAATCTGTATGTAGTGAGCTCCCTCTAGTGGTGACTGTATAAATCTGTATGTAGTGAGGTCCCTCTAGTGATGGTTGTATAAATCTGCATGTAGTGAGCTCCCTCTAGTGGTGGCTATATAAATGTATGTAGTGAGCTCCCTCTAGTGGTGGCTATATTACTGTATGTAGTGAGCTCCCTCTAGTGATGGCTGTATAATCTGTATGTAGTGAGCTCCCTCTAGTGGTGACTATATAAATCTGTATGTAGTGAGCTCCCTCTAGTGGTGGCTGTATAAATCTGTATGTAGTGAGCTCCCCCTAGTGGTGGCTGTATATATCTGTATGTAGTGAGCTCCCTCTAGTGGTGGCTGTATAAATCTGTATGTAGTGAGCTCCCTCTAGTGGTGGCTGTATAAATCTGTATGTAGTGAGCTCCCTCTAGTGGTGGCTGTATAATCTGTATGTAGTGAGCTCGCTCTAGTGGTGGCTGTATAATCTGTATGTAGTGAGCTCCCTCTAGTGGTGACTGTATAAATCTGTATGTAGTGAGGTCCCTCTAGTGATGGTTGTATAAATCTGCATGTAGTGAGCTCCCTCTAGTGGTGGCTATATAAATGTATGTAGTGAGCTCCCTCTAGTGGTGGCTATATTACTGTATGTAGTGAGCTCCCTCTAGTGATGGCTGTATAATCTGTATGTAGTGAGCTCCCTCTAGTGGTGACTGTATAAATCTATATGTATTGAGCTCCCCCTAGTATTGGTTGTATAAATCTTTTTGTAGTGAGCTCCCTCTAGTGGTGGTTGTATAGATCTGTATGTAGTGAGCTCCCCCTAGTATTGGTTGTATAAATCTATTTGTAGTGAGCTGCCTCTAGTATTGGTTGTATAAATCTGTATGTAGTGAGCTCCCTCTAGTGGTGGCTGTATAAATCTGTATGTAGTGCGCTCCCTTTAGTGGTTGCTGTATACATCTGTATGTAGTGAGCTCCCTCTAGTGGTGGCTGTATAAATCTGTATGTAGTGAGCTCCCTCTAGTGGTGACTGTATAAATCTGTATGTAGTGAGCTCCCCCTAGTGGTGACTGTATAAATCTGTTTGTAGAGAGCTCCCCCTAGTGGTGGCTGTATAAATCTGTATATAGTGAGCTCCCTCTAGTGGTGGTTGTATAAATCTGTATGTAGTGAGCTCCCCCTGGTGGTAGCTGTATAAATCTGTATGTAGTGAGCTCCCTCTAGTGGTGAGTGTATAAATCTGTATGTAGTGAGCTCCCTCTAGTGGTGGCTGTATAAATCTGTATGTAGTGAGCTCCCTCTAGTGATGGCTGTATAAATCTGTATGTAGTGAGCTCCCTCTAGTGATGGCTGTATAAATCTGTATGTAGTGAGCTCCCTCTAGTGGTGGCTGTATATATCTGTATGTAGTGAGCTCCCTCTAGTGGTGGCTGTATAAATCTGTATGTAGTGAGCTCCCTCTAGTGGTGGCTGTATAAATCTGTATGTAGTGAGCTCCCTCTAGTGATGGCTGTATAAATCTGTATGTAGTGAGCTCCCTCTAGTGGTGACTGTATAAATCTGTATGTAGTGAGCTCCCTCTAGTGATGGCTGTATAAATCTCTATGTAGTGAGCTCCCTCTAGTGGTGGCTGTATAAATCTGTATGTAGTGAGCTCCCTCTAGTGGTGGCTGTATAAATCTGTATGTAGTGAGCTCCCTCTAGTGATGGCTGTATAAATCTGTATGTAGTGAGCTCCCTCTAGTGGTGAGTGTATAAATCTGTTTGTAGTGAGCTCCCTCTAGTGGTGGCTGTATAATCTGTATGTAGTGAGCTCCCTCTAGTGGTGGCTGTATAAATCTGTATGTAGTGAGCTCCCTCTAGTGGTGGCTGTATAAATCTGTATGTAGTGAGCTCCCTCTAGTGATGGCTGTATAAATCTGTATGTAGTGAGCTCCCTCTAGTGGTGGCTGTATAAATCTGTATGTAGTGAGCTCCCTCTAGTGATGGCTGTATAAATCTGTATGTAGTGAGCTCCCTCTAGTGGTGACTGTATACATCTGTATGTAGTGAGCTCCCTCTAGTGATGGCTGTATAAATCTGTATGTAGTGAGCTCCCTCTAGTGGTGACTGTATACATCTGTATGTAGTGAGCTCCCTCTAGTGATGGCTGTATAAATCTGTATGTAGTGAGCTCCCTCTAGTGATGGCTGTATAAATCTGTATGTAGTGAGCTCCCTCTAGTGGTGGCTGTATAAATCTGTATGTAGTGAGCTCCCTCTAGTGGTGGCTGTATAAATCTGTTTGTAGTGAGCTCCCTCTAGTGGTGGCTGTATACATCTGTATGTAGTGAGCTCCCTCTAGTGATGGCTGTATAAATCTGTATGTAGTGAGCTCGCTCTAGTGGTGGCTGTATAAATCCGTATGTAGTGAGCTCCCTCTAGTGATGGCTGTATAAATCTGTATGTAGTGAGCTCCCCCTAGTGGTGACTATATAAATCTGTATGTAGTGAGCTCCCTCTAGTGGTGGATGTATAAATCTGTATGTAGAGAGCTCCCTCTAGTGGTGAGTGTATAAATCTGTATGTAGAGAGCTCCCTCTAGTGGTGGATGTATAAATCTGTATGTAGTGAGCTCCCTCTAGTGGTGGCTGTATAATCTGTATGTAGTGAGCTCCCTCTAGTGGTGGCTGTATAAATCTGTATGTAGTGAGCTCCCCCTAGTGGTGACTGTATAAATCTGTATGTAGTGAGCTCCCCCTAGTGGGGGCTGCATAAATCTGTATGTAATGAGCTCCCTCTAGTGGTGACTGTATAAATCTGTAAGTAGTGAGCTCCCTCTAGTGGTGGCTGTATAAATCTGTATGTAGGGATCTCTTTCTAGTGGTGGCTGTATAAATCTGTATGTAGTGAGCTCCCTCTAGTGGTGGCTGTATAAATCTGTTTGTAGAGAGCTCCCTCTAGTGGGGACTATAGAAGCTCATATGCCGTTGTCACTGCAGGCAGAGGTAACAGCAGTGATGTTTTATTTGTTTCCACCCTACAGTCCATTATTGCCTATTTCAATAAACACGCCGGCAAGACGCGAGAAGAATCCAAGGTTGCCTTTCTGAAGATTATCTTTAAGTGGCCAACGTTTGGTTCAGCTTTCTTTGAGGTTAAGGTAAGGGCGGGTGTCCTCGATCTGTATGATCTGTATGTCGCTTGCCTGTGAAAGAGGACGGACCCCCCTAATCATAGTCATATTGGAGCATCATGGCTGCCATCACTCTCCTATTCCATCAATACAAAGAGAATATTTTTCCCCCCATAGAGCATCCAGTTAATGAATGTTGTGCCCATTGATGAGAACAGTCAGCACATGAGAAGTTTTTAGTTTAAGTCCAGGAATAACTTTGTTTTTTTTTTTCCTTCAGCAAACCACTGAGCCGCACTTCCCCGAAATCCTCCTGATAGCGATCAACAAACATGGCGTCAGCCTGATCGACCCGAAGACAAAGGTGCGGAACATCGTCCCTTATTCCTTAGGGTGATGGCTACAGGTTGTTTCTTAAGGCTATGTGCGCACGGTGCAGATTTGGTGCAGAAATTTTCTGCACCTTCTGGCAGAAAAAGAAGGATTTTTGTGTACTCACCGTAAAATCTCTTTCTCTGAGTCTTCATTGGGGGACACAGGACCATGGGTTATGCTGCTGTCACTAGGAGGCTGACACTAAGTAAACAGAAAAAGTTAGCTCCTCCCCAGCAGTATAACCCCTGAGCCGGAGGCGGGCTCAATCAGTTTAGTGCACAAGCAGTAGGAGGAGAACCAAACAATCCTGGATAAAACAAGGTAAAAACTATGATCGTTAGTCGTGTGACCAGTGGCATGGGAATATGGCCACTGGGGTAACCGGCAGGTAATATAAAACAAGAAACACAAGCAGGGTGGGTGCTGTGTCCCCCAATGAAGACTCAGAGAAAGAGATTTTACGGTGAGTACACAAAAATCCTTCTTTCTCTAGCGTTTCATTGGGGGACACAGGACCATGGGACGTCCAAAAGCAGTCCCTGGGTGGGAAGAGAACCATCACCAGAGATAGGAAGGAGCCGCTTCCCCCTGTCGGGCTTGACCCAGACCTACAAGCACCTACCTTGATACAGGTGTGCGACTGCCGCCCGCAAACCTTACGCCAAGACTGGGCTCTACCGAAGCTTGGGTGTGACCCTGGTCAAAACTAGTAAAGGTATGCCGACTAGATCAGGTGGCGACCCAGGGGACCTGGCCAGTCGACGTCTGAAGTCCATCCGTCCAAGGGGTATCCCTTGCTCGGTAGACCGCGGCGGAAGTCCGTCCTTCGTGCGATAGCCTAACCATATGGAGGAATGGATCAATGTGAAATTCTGGCCCTTGGCGCCGGCATGCGCCTCTTGGGAACAGGTGGAAGGATGGACTGACTGTCGGTGTAACCGAAAAGTGGTGTCCTGCAGACCTAAAAGACTGAGGGCTCGTACCAGCCCTGGAACGAACTAGGCCCTCATTTTGGCTGAGAGAGGAGACTAGAACCGAACACCGAAACCTAAACTCCTCTTCTGGAAGAAACAGCAAGCTGCCTTGGACAGAACGAAGGGTTCTGCCGGAGCACCCCCTTGTCCTGCTAGAGGAGCCGGAAAAGGGGGAAAGGCGACAAGAGGGCTGTCCGCCCTGATCCCGTCCGTAACCAAAAGACGGCCACGAGGAGCCCACCTATCAAAACAGGTGGGAGCAGGGAAAAAGAGTACCCTGAAGCGAAACCATCACTGGATTAAGGTCCCACGTTTCTAGTGACCGAAGATACCGCCGAGCCAGATGGACGCTTTCCTGAGTGGAGGCCGTGATCGAAGGACGGAAAGTGAGAGGACTCCGAAAACCCGAACAATCGAGCAGCCACCTGGTCGATACAGGGAAACGCGAGAGTGCCGCATCCAGAACTGACTGGAAGAAGGCCAGCAAGAAGGAGGGGAGGGAGAGAGAGGAGAAGGGAAGATGTGCTCCTCATACCACCGGGGGAGCTCTGTACGAGTGGAATTAAATCCTCGAGGAAACTGGACTCCCCAGCCCTCACCATTTGTCTGCAATCTTCTTGACAACAGACCTGAGCGAGCCAGAACCTGGGATCCACTGGTGAGCCCGTTGGACTTGGGACTTCTGAGTCCTGGTAGAAGAGAGGGGCCCCGACACGGATGAACTGGGCGGTCTGGAAGGAGTCACGGGGCATCTGCGAGGAGTTGAGCAAGATATGTGAACTTTGCTCACCTGGGCTACTCCAGAGCCTTCCTCTGCCCTGGTCCATCTTGAGAACCCTCAAGATCATGGGAAACCGCGGGAAGACGCACAAGAGCCTGAATAGGCTTCACGACCGGTCGAGGGCATCGTCACCTAGTCCAGAGCAGGTGGCACCCACGATGCCCCATTGACCTGAAAGTTGGATCGCAAGACCAATAGGACCACGACTGGAGATCTTCCTTCGCCGGGGAACTGGCTGGTGACTTCCCTGTTGAAGAGCCATTTGCCTAAGCGAGGTCCTTCTTGCCGAGAGAATCGGCCGTCCAAGCGTCCACGCTAGGTATGTGGAGCCGAGATTAGCGAGTGAAGAGACCTGTCCCAGAGGAAGATCTTCTAGGCTTCTTCCCTTGCCATGACACTCCCTGCATCTCCCTGGAGGATGATGCACGTCACCGCTGTGGCATGGTCCGAGTGGAACCTGAATGGGCCACCCCGACCAAGAGAATAAATTGTAAACCGGGCTAACCGGAGGGGAGAAGGATACCCTAGCACGGGAGACTGGTGACGGTTGATAACACGCTCCAGAGGAGGAAAGGGGAGCTTCAAGGGACGGTTGTGAAAACTGGTCCGCAAGGAGGGGATTGGCGAGTCCCCCACGAAGACGGAACCTTCCTGACTCCGTTCTTCAGAGTGGTCCGCTGGAGAGTCAAGGATGAATCTGGTAAGTGCACCGCCGCTATTCCCGCCACAGACTGCCGAGGGCTCGCATAGCAAAACTGATGGAAAAAAACGGGCGCGGATGGCAAAGGGTACGCGGGACTCTGTGCCCGGTAGAAAACTACTCCTGCGTGAGGAGTAGCTACCCGTGGACGGGCTCGATACCGTGCCTAAGAGATGATCTACCGGGTAGGGATCTGAGAGGACTCCCTCCGGTAGCTCAGCTACCCTAGTAGCGAAAAGTGATGATGACGGTCTAAACCTCAAGCGCGGGCCCTTGAAGGGAGAACTCTGGTCCTCTAGGTCGTTTCTGGGCGGAGTGAACCTAGCAGCCCTGTAGCGTAGTATGCGCAGGGACAGTGATCCCTGCAAGCGCTCTTAAAAAACTGGAACGGCCCACTGTCCCGCGAGGCGGAGGGACTGTTGGAGGGATAGAGGCGCCCTGACGGGTGCGGCGTGAACGGACTGGGACCTAGCTGTAGGGGGACGATCCTGATGCGTCTGGCCAATGCCGGGAAGAGATGTACTCTTCCCTTACGTAGCCTAGGGGAGAGAAGTACTCTACCCTGACGTAGCCTAGGGGAGCAACTGGCCCCGCCCATCTCCGAAGGGCGTTCACGTACAGTCGGAAGGGAAGTCAGCGACTCCTTAGACGTCGATTCCAGTTCCTAATCCTGAGTCAGAGGTCTCGACGGGTGTACACACTGATGCTAGAGGCTCAGGCCGAGCCGCAGTCAGACACCAGGTCTGTGAAGAGAGGGTACTCACGGAAGATGATAACCAGTCCAGGGTCGGCATAGGTGGAACGTGGTCCGCCGCGTAGGGTGTCCGCAGAGACCCTGCGGAGCGTCACGTTAGGGACGAGAAGCCAGAAGGAACCCAGGCGGGTCGATTACAGGGTAGCGCGCCTCTTCCTTTCGGAGCCCCCCTTCGAGAAGGGGTAATGACAAGTAAAGGGACTTACCACTGGTAAACATCGTGCCCGGGAAATAACCATGCTCACGCAGTCAGCACGGCGAACTCTGGATGTCCCCTGTAAACCGCAGGGGCCCGCCACATTCGTCTCTTCAAGATGACATGCCCCCTCTCTCCGGAGCCCTTTGGGGGAATGATAATGGCAATAACACGACTTACCGCTGGAAACGCAGTGTCTAGTTGCTGTTCGTGATCAAACAGCGACTCCAGTGTAGCATGCCCATTTTGTCCGAAAACCCTCTTGGAGAAAGGCATAATGATACTGACAAGACTTACCGCTGGTAAACTTCGTGTCCGGTTGTTGTCAGTGATCACGCGGTAACTCGGCGAACTCTGGATGTCCACTGATTACATCAAGGGTCCGCTCCAAATGTCTTAAAGGAGACCTGCGTGCACAGAGAGAAGAGGGCTGTCCGTAGCCTTACGGCTTGACTCACCATTCCTAGCAGGCTACTTGTCATGCGGCAAAAACATCCAGGTCCTGCTCGGAGTTCACCAGAGGTGGAACGCCTGGGCCATCACCCGAGAGGTCGAAAGGCTACCGAAGGACAGGCAGTCTGGACCTGGGGATTAAGGTGAAACCTGGGGGGCCGCAGAAGATGACACCTGGCGAGTCCGCTTCCGGCAGAGGAACCGGCCCCTGGTATGGGACTCACCTCCCCGAGGGGATTGCGCCAGTCCTGTGGATGATCTGACAGAGCGTCGGCCAGGGACGCAGCGCATGCGCACCAACCCGAGGAACGCCAGCGAGGGGATTTAGCCAGAGCCAGGCGCCAACTATTCGGCAGGGGCGGGGAGCAGGGGCGTGCAGTGCCAGTGGCTGCGGTGGATGTAAAAAACAATTGAGGGAAGCGTAGACCTGAGCTTACCGGTCCAAAAACAAATATCTCAAGCTGAGACCTGTAAGAGTTAATAAACTCAATCTACATATATAGTAATAACTCAACCCATGAACATAAAAAACCTACTATCGTTAAAAATTGTGGCTATTTTTGGGCCCATTTTTCCCTGATAAGGGATGCTGCAGCCTCAGCAATCCGCAGATCAGGAGTCTGCCCTGATCCCCTTTTTTTTTTTTTTTTTTTTATTTTTTATTTAAAATGGACGCTGAGGGGGCTGGAGGCGGACCCAAGAGAGCGGGAAAAACTATCCACCACCCCCCTAGTGATGCCTGGAGCAGAGCAGAGGGCGGAGGCAGAGAGGCCGGCGGCCAATAGCGCTGCGCGGGAGGCGGGCCTGGGACGCCGAAGACAGGGCCGAAGCCGGGGACTAAATTTTGAAGCTGCCGCCGCGGGCAGAGGCAGCGCCGGCGGACCCACTCACGAAGCGGCGGCGGCGCAGTAGCGATGCGGCGGCGCAGTAGCGATGCCCCCGACCTCGGATGTCGGCAGGGAGCTCCGCGGACGTGGCCGGGGTGCCAGGCGGCTAGGCCCAGACCGGGGACTAAATTTGGAAGCTGCCGCCGCGGGCAGACGCAGCGCCGGCGGACCCACTCACGAAGCGGCGGCGGCACAGCGGCGATGCGGACCCTCCCGACCTCGGATGTCGGCAGGGAGCTCCGCGGACGTGGCCGGGGTGCCAGGCGACTAGGCCCAGACCGGGGCCTAAATTTTAGCAGCCGCCCGATGACCGGATGGGGACGTGGGGGCGCCCGGTGAGTAGGCCCGGACCGGGGCCTAAAGATTGCATCCGCCCGGGAGAAGGTAGGAGAGGGTGTCCTACCTGAAGGGCGGCGTCGCATCTGCCAGTGTGCAGGCGTGGAGCTCTGCACCCGTGCCCCTGTGCTCCGCACACCGGATGACTGGCTGCGGCAGCAGGAGAAGAATGAGGCAGGCAGGCAGGCAGGGAGGTGGACGCCGGTGGGGGGAGGAAGCCCCTCTGAAGTGTAGCAGCGCTGCGGGCCCCATCATACAATCCAGACGCGCTGCGAGGTCCAGTCCCTGCTGTATGCCCCTTGCACCCTTTGGGGTGATACCGCAGGGTGAATAGGGGGTGCTCAGTAAAGTTCAGCCCCGCGTGCCAACCCGGGAGTGGTACCGTGGAATTGGACGGGGGAGAGGGCCCGACGACTCAAGCCTCTGCGACCCAGGGGAGTGGTACCCCCACGGGCTGCGAGAGCTGAGGTAGAGAAACGATACCTGTAGAAAAAGAGAATTACCACAGATGAGAGCGACGAGCGTCGCCGAGAGAAAAAATGAAAAAATATACGCAAAAAATCAAGTGGCTGAAGGGGGCCCAGTCGGCCCACATCAGCCTCCTACGACACTAAGCAAAAAACTGATTGAGCCCGCCTCCGGCTCAGGGGTTATACTGCTGGGGAGGAGCTAACTTTTTCTGTTTACTTAGTGTCAGCCTCCTAGTGACAGCAGCATAACCCATGGTCCTGTGTCCCCCAATGAAACGCTAGAGAAACTCACCAAAAAACGCATGGGATTTTTGGTTTGTTTTTGGTACGTTCTTGTGCTTTTTTTTTTTTTTAATGGAGTCAATCGGTGGAGTTGCTAAAAAAAAAAAAGCAAGCAAAAATGCACCAAGAATTGACACGCTGCAGATTATTTTCTGCACCAAAATCTGCAAGGGAAAAAAAAAAGAAACGTGTGCACAGCGCTTCAGAATTCTCATTGACTTTGCTGGCATGAAGAGACTTGCAGATTTGTGCCAACATCTGCATAAAAAAAACGCATCAAAAATACGTACACAGCCATGCCCTGAAGCCTCAGGTCACAGATGTGTCAGGCAGTGGTGTACACAGATGAAAGTGGGCGACTAAGCCCAGAGGTAGAGCTGGACCCCCCATTGAGGTTTATTGTTTTCTTCCCCAGTTCTGGAGGGTCTGTATTTCTAAACACAAGTGTCATAGAAAAGGCACGAAAAAAAGTAGCAGAAAAAAAAGTCGTTTTTAATGTGGTTTTTGAACCTGAATATTTCAGCCAGAAAAATCCACATGAAAAAAACTCACGAGTATTTCATGAGGTTTTTTTTCAACCTCGGTATTTGTAGCCAAAACCAGTATTGGAAAAATCAGGGGAAAAGTATAATAGAAACACGGGCTCCACTACTGTATTTATCACCCACTCATGAAGGCAAAAAACTCATCAAATAACGTGTGCACGTGGCTGAAAAACATATTCACACAGAGGTTTTTTTTAGGTCAATTTTGCAGAGGTATTCTGTTCCAAAAATCCGTAAGAAAAAACCCAAAACACTTTAAATATTCCTTGAATAGGTTTATTTCTATCAGTGGGTGGACACCTCTACACTGCACTCAATGGTTTATTTTTTATGTAGAAAAGGAAGCAACCTTTCAATTCTTAAGCTATTTCTGGATGAAAAATCCAAATATGACAACTAAATCATCATCAGAAGAAAATCTGAAAGCTCAAAAAAAATACACCAATACATGCGCACTAGAAAATGACTTTTTCTTAAGGAAAAAAACGGACCCTGTGAAAGAATCCTGCACCTGCGGTAAAAAAATGCACCAAAACCGCAACGAAATCTGCATGCGGTTTTGCCGCGTTTTGGTGCGGTTTTTATGTGGATTTGGTGCGGATTTGCCACAGTTTATTCCCTGCGGTTTTTACCAATAATTAATGGCTAAACCGCAGGGACCTGCAGAAAAGAAGTGACATGCACATTAATTCCGCAGCGGAAATTCCGTGGGTAAATCCGCAGGGACAAAAAAACAGTGTGCGCACAGCATTTTTTAATCCACATAGATTTTGCTGGAGAAGGACTGGAGAAATGTTATAAACATTTTCTGCAGCGAAATCCACGGCAAATCCGCAGCGTGCACAACATGGCCTAAGCAATAAAAAGGCTTTTGTTTGTGGATTTTTCAGCCAGAAAATATCCCCTTAAAAAAACTCCGTGTCAATCTGCCCTAAGAGTATAATCGCGCAGACTTTTTTTTTTACTTAGATTTTTCAGACTGAAAAATCCAAATTAAAAAAAAACCATCAAAAACTAAAATTTTTTGAAAACTTTATTAGACCCTGTGCGCATGCTACGGTTTTTGCCGCGGTTTTGCTGCATGAATTGCTGCAGAAAATGTGCATAACCTTTCTGCAGTTATTCCCCAGCAAAACCTATGGGAAAAAAAAAAATGCTGTGCGCACACTGCGTATTTTTGCACTACAGATTTTGCTGCAGAATTTCTGCAGCAAAAAGAATGTACATGTCACTTCTTTTCTGAAGATACCTGTGTTTTTTACCAGAGATAATGGTAAGAAAACTGCAGGGAACAACCTGCGGAAAAACCGCAGCAAAAACACGGGTGCAGTATTCTGCCAGAGGGTGCGGATTTTTCTTAAAAAAAGTCCATTTTCTAGTGCGCACATAGCATAAGTCTGGATTTTGATGCCTTTTTAATTAAATTGAGGGGGTATCAATAAGGCTGACACATTTCTGTGGAGATTCCTGTAAGAAAAAACTAATCAAAAAACTATAATAAAAACAGAAACAAAAATGCTCATTTTGCCTCTGTTTTATAAAAATGCCAAGGAAATGGCCGGATGTTTTTCCTCCCACGATCCGAGAATTATAGTCACTTTCAGAGGAATGGTAGATTGTTATAAGCAGATATGAAGCTTTTTTTTTTTCGTGGATTGTAGCTCCCAATCTGCCTTAAAAAAAAAAAAATCAGGTCAAAGATGTTACAAGCAGATTTTAAGCTTTTTTTTGTGTAGATTTTAGCGTAGAATCCACATTAAAAAAAAAATCCATGTGAAGATGTTACAAGATATGGAGCTTTTTTTGCGTGGATTTTAGCGCAGAATTAGCGCAGAATCCCCGTGAAAATGTTACCAGCAGATTTTAAGCTTTTTTTGTGTGGATTTTAGTGCTGAATCCTCATGAAGATGTTACAAGCAAATTTGAAGGTTTTTTTGTTGTGAATTTTAGCTGAGAATCCCCGTGAAGATGTTACAAGCAGATATGAAACTTTTTTTTTGCGTGGATTTTAGCGCAGAATTAGCGCAGAATCCTCGTGAAGGTGTTACCAGCACTTGTTAAGCTTTTTTTGTGTGGAATTTAGTGCAGAATCCTCGTGAAGATGCCCTTAGACTATTTTGTGCCTTCTGCCTGCTTTCCCTTGGGTTCTTCCTGTCAAACCCCCAAAATCCTCCCTGTTATGTGGTGTCCTATAAAGACGGCAATGGTGTAATCCTCCCAGAGAAGGGGAGATCATTGCCGTGTCTCGGCAGCAGGGCCGCTCCTCTAATCTCAGCCGCGCCGTCTCTTGCAGGACATTTTGGCCACTCATCCTTTCACGAAGATCTCGAACTGGAGCAGTGGGAACACGTACTTCCACATAACCATCGGGAATCTGGTGAGAGGCAGCAAACTGCTGTGCGAGACCTCGCTGGTAAGTGTCCCATCATCCGGAGCTCATACTTTCCACTACTGGGGGCTGGCTTCATTTTATACATTTTTGGGTAGACATTACATTTTTTTAACTTAAAGGGAACCTGTCACCAGATTTGGTGACTATAAGCTGCGGCCACCACCACTGACCTCTTATATACAGCGTTCTAACATGCTGTATATAAGAGCCCAGGCCGCTGTGTAGAACAAACACTTTTATAATACTCACCTAAGGGATGGTCGGGTCCGATGGGTGTCGCTGCTCTCCGGTCCGATGGACTTCGCTGCTCTCCGGTCCGATGGGTGTCATTGCTCTCTGGTCTGATGGGTGTCGCTGCTCTCCGGTCCTATGGGTGTCGCTGCTCTCCTTTCCGATGGGTGTTGCTGCTCTCCTTTCCGATGGGTGTCGCTGCTCTCCTTTCCGAAGGGTGTCGCTGCTCTCCGGTCCGAAGGGTGTCGTTGCTCTCTCCGGTCCGATGGGTGTCGCTGCTCTCTCCGGTCCGATGGGTGTCGCTGCTCTCTCCGGTCCGATGGGTGTCGCTGCTCTCTCCGGTCCGATGGGTGTCGCTGCTCTCTCCGGTCCGATGGGTGTCGCTGCTCTCTCCGGTCCGATGGGTGTCGCTGCTCTCTCCGGTCCGATGGGTGTCGCTGCTCTTCGGTCCGATGTGTGTAGCTGCTCTCTGGTCCGATGGGTGTCGCTGCTCTCCGGTCCGATGGGTGTCGCTGCTCTCCGGTCTGATGGGTGTCGCTGCTCTCCGGTCCGATGGTTGTCGCTGCTCTCCGGTCCGATGGTTGTCGCTGCTCTCCGGTCCGATGGTTGTCGCTGCTCTCCGGTCCGATGGTTGTCGCTGCTCTCCGGTCCGATGGTCGTCGCTGCTCTCCGGTCCGATGGTCGTCGCTGCTCTCCGGTCCGATGGTCGTCGCTGCTCTTCCGTCCGATGAACGTTGCTGCTCTTCCGTCCGATGAACGTTGCTGCTTTCCCGTCCGATTAACGTTGCTGCTCTTTGGTCCGACGCCTTCTCTCTGCGGTCATCCACGCTGGCCAGCATTGCAGTCTTGCGCAGGCGCACTTTGATCTGTCCTGCTGAGGGCAAAACAAAGTGCTATAATGCGCATGCGCAAGGAAAGGTTAAAAACTGCCCGCGCATGTGCACTACAATACTTTGGTCTGCCCTCAGCAGTGCAGCTCACAGCGCACCTGCACAGGACCTCAATGCCGGCTAGTGTGGATGATGTAGGACGTGTAGTGCACACGGGCCTCAGAAGGAGGACGGAGATTGCAGCAGAAAGGAGGCACCGGACCGGAGAGTGCAGTGACACCCACCAGACTGGACCACCCCCCAGGTGAGTATTATAAAGGTGTTTTTACATTCTACACAGCGGCCTAGGCTCTTATATACAGCGCAGGAATGCTGTATATAAGAGCCCGCTGGTGGTGGCCACAGCTTATAGTCGCCAAGTCTGTTTACCGGTTCCCTTTAAGAAAAAGGAGAATATAGAGAAAACCCGCCACTGCCCCATGCAGATAACTGGACCCATCAATGCCCACAGCCTACAGGTGCCCATACACCTCCAATAGCCATCTGCTGAGTGCTTTTCCTCATACACGTGCACGCTTCGTTCAGCCGAGCGTACATATGTTCTCACCGGGGAGAGAGGAGTAATCTGCTACTTCCTTGCTGCACAAAAGGAATAGTAATGGGGCGATAGGGGCAAAGTGGTTGGTGCAGACAAGGTTCAGATGGGCATTGCTTGCAATCTTTGGAGCCAGCGGTCACAGATCTTTTACCTTTTTTTTGTCCAGGGCTACAAGATGGACGACCTGCTGACCTCCTACATCAGCCAGATGCTGACCTCCATGAGCAAGCAGCGGGGGGCTAAAGGCAGCAAGTGAACTGAGCGGGAGCGCTGGCATCTTGTGCTGGACTTGATCCGCTGCCTGAAGTCCGTGGGGTACCCGTGTAGCTGGGGTAAGACGTTCTCCCCCCAAGTCTGGAACATGAGCAGGGCTGAACCCCAAACCTCATCCGATTCAGAGAGCGAAGGATCAAACACCTCATCCAGCGAGGACGACTACCTGTGAGGGCGCACCACGCTCCCCGCACTGTAGGGGGCGCTGAATTTGGATGGACCCTTTGGTACTGCGCCGAAGAACACTTTCCGTAGGGAGAGAGGTCAATGTCGTGTGCATCGTCAGTGTCTAGAATATGCTCGGAGCCATCGAACAACGACGACGACGCGGGAGAGACCGGAAATACTCAGAGAGGACCCGACGCTTCATACAAACTCCACAGATTATAATATATTCCTAATCCCAGAGTCTTAGAGGAGCCCCCGGTATTTAAGAGGAAATTTAACTTCTTTATTTATTTAACTTAAATGACGACGTCCCAAATTGTCCTGAAATTTTGAATTTGAAAAGAAAAAAATATATAATTGTGAAAAAGTCTGAAGTGTCACTTATTATTATAACATATCGCAGGTTTATCATAATGAAGAAACGGGGCTCCTAGGAGAATGGGGGATTGTATAGTGAGTGCAGCTCTGGAGTATAATGCAGGATCAGTAATGTATATACACAGTGACTGCACCAGCAGAATAGTGACTGCAGCTCTGGAGTATAATACAGGAGGTAACTCAGAATCAGTACAGGATAAGTAATGTATTTTATGTACACAGTGACTGCACCAGCAGAATAGTGAGTGCAGCTCTGGGGTATAATACAGGATGTAACTCAGGATCAGTACCGGATCAGTAATGTATGTACACAGTGACTGCACCAGCAGAATAGTGAGTGCAGCTCTGGGGTATAATACAGGATGTAACTCAGGATCAGTACCGGATCAGTAATGTAATGTATGTACACAATGACTGCACCAGCAGAATAGTGAGTGCAGCTCTGGAGTATAATACAGGATGTAACTCAAGATAAGAAATGTAATGTAGTGACTACACCAGCAGAATAGTGAGTGCTGCTCTGGAGTATAATACAGGAGGTAACTCAGAATCAGTACAGGATAAGTAATATATTTTATGTACACAATGACTGCACCAGCAGAATAGTGAGTGCAGCTCTGGAGTATAATACAGGATGTAACTCAAGATAAGAAGAAGGGAATTTTGTTTACTTACCGTAAATTCCTTTTCTTCTAGCTCCAATTGGGAGACCCAGACAATTGGGTGTATAGCTATTGCCTCCGGAGGCCACACAAAGTATTACACTTAAAAGTGTAAGGCCCCTCCCCTTCTGGCTATACACCCCCCGTGGGATCACTGGCTCACCAGTTTTAGTGCCAAAGCAAGAAGGAGGAAAGCCAATAACTGGTTTAAAGACCAATTCAATCCGAGGAAACATCGGAGAACTGAACCATACCACATGAACAACATGTGTACCCGAAAAAACAGAAAAACCCCGAGAAAACAGGGCGGGTGCTGGGTCTCCCAATTGGAGCTAGAAGAAAAGGAATTTACGGTAAGTAAACAAAATTCCCTTCTTCTTTTTCGCTCCTAATTGGGAGACCCAGACAATTGGGACGTCCAAAAGCAGTCCCTGGGTGGGTAAAAGAATACCTCGTGATAGGGCCGTCAAACAGCCCTTTCCTACAGGTGGGCAATCGCCGCCTGAAGGACTTATCTACCTAGGCTGGCGTCTGCCGAAGCGTAGGTATGCACCTGAAAATGCTTGGTAAAAGTATGCAGACTCAATCAGGTAGGTGCCTGACACACCTGCTGAGCCGTAGCCTGGTGCCGTAATGCCCAGGATGCACCCACGGCTCTGGTAGAATGGGCCTTCAGCCTTGAGAGAACCAGAAGCCCAGTAGAACTGTAGGTTTCAAGAATTGGTTCCTCGATCCCCCGAGCCAGGGTGGATTCAGAAGTTTGCGACTGTTTACGCCGACCAGCGACAAGGACAAAGAGTGCATCCGGGTGGCGCAGGAGCGCCATGCGGGAAGTAGAACCTGAGTGCTCTCACCAGAACCAACAGATGCAAATCCTTCTGAAATTGATGGACTGGACGAGGACACAAAGAAGGTGAGGTGATATCCTGATTGATATGAAAGTGGGATACCCCCTTAGGGAGAAATTCCGGAATCGGACGCAGAACTACCCTGTCCTGGTGAAGGACCAGGAAGGGAGATTTGTATGAGAGCGTTGCTAGCTCGGAAACTCTCCTAAGAGACGAGACCGTTACTAGAAGGCCACTTCCCGAGAAAAGCGGGAAGGGAGATCTCTTTCAAAGGCTCGAAAGGCGGCATCTGGAGAGCAATTAGAACCTTGTTCAGATCCCAGGGCTCTAACGGCCGCTTGTACGGAGTGCTGAGACGACAAACTCCCCGTAGGAACGTGCGTACCTGAGGAAGTCGTTTCTGAAAAAATACAGATAGCGCTGAGACTTGTCCCTAAAGGGAACTGAGCGACAACCCTTTTTCCAACCTAGATTGCAGGAAGGAAGGAAACATAGACGATGCAACCGGCCAGGGAGAAACACCCTGCGCCGAGCACCGAGATAAGAATATCTTCCACGTCCTGTGGTCAATCTTGGCGGACGTTGGTATGCTAGCCTGTCTCATGGTGGCAACCACGTCCTGAGGTAATCCTGACGACACTAGGTTCCAGGACTCAATGCCACACCATCAGGTTGAGGGCCGTAGAATTCAAATGGAAGAATGGCCCTTGAGACAGCCAGTCTGATTGGTCTGGTAGTGCCCCCGGTTAGCCTACCGTGAGGCACCACAGAACCGGGAACCACAACATCCTCGGCCAATCTGTAGCGACGAGGATGGCGCGGCCGCAGTCGGTCCTGATCTAGCGCAGCACTCTGGGCAACAATGCCAGAGGTGGCACATAAGGTAGCTGGAACTGCGACCAATGCTGAACTAAGGCGTCTGCCGCCAGAGCTCGATGATTGTGAAACCGTGCCATGAAGCTGGCACATTGATGTTGTGCCGTGACGCCATTAGATCGACGTCCGGCCTCTGTCAGCGGCGCCAGATCTCCTGAAACCCGTCCGGGTGAAGAGACCATACCCTTTCGGCCACACCCCGGCGACTTAGGAAGTCAGCTTCCTAGTTTTCCACGCCTGGGATGTGAACTGTGGATATGGTGGATGCCGTGTCTTCCACCCACATCAGAACCTGCCGGACTTCCTGGAAGGCTTGCCGGTTGCGCGTTCTTCCTTGGTGGTTGATGTATGCCACCGCTGTGGAGTTGTCCGACTGAAGTCGGATTTGCTTGCTGTCCAGCTGCTGTTGGAAGGTTTGTAGGGCAAGATACACTGCTCTGTGTTCAAGAACATTGATCTGAAGGGTGGACTCTTGCTGAGTCCACGTACCCTGAGCGCTGTGGTGGAGAAAAACTGCTCCCCACCCTGATAGACTCGCGTCTGTCGTAACTATCGCCCAGGATGGGGATAGGAAGGACCTTCTTTTTGACCATGAGGTGGGAAGAAGCCACCACCGTAGAGATTCCTTGGCCGCCTGAGAAAGAAAGACGACTCTGTTGAGGGAGGTCGACTCCCCGTCCCATTGGCGGAGAATGTCACATTGTAGTGGACGCAGATGAAACTGCGCGAAAAGAACTGCCTCCATTGCTACCATCTTACGTAGGAAGTGCATGAGGCGTCTCAATGTGTGCGACTGGTTCTTAAAGAAGAGATTGCAGCCCGTAGAGAATGCTGTTTGTCTAGCGGAAGCTGCACTATCGCTGAGAGAGTATGAAACTCCATGCCTAGATATGTTAGCGATAGGGTCGGGGTCGGATCTGACTTCAAAAAGTTGATGATCCACCCAAAACTCTAGAGAGTCTCCAGCGCAACGTTCGGGCAGTGTCGGCATGTGTCCTAAGAGAGTGCCTTGACAAGTAGATCGTCTAAATATGGGATCACAGAGTGACCCTGAGAGTGCAGGACTGTGACTACTGCTGCCCTGACCTTGGCGAAGACCAGTGGGACTGTCGCTAGCCGGAAGGTAGAGCTACGAACAGAAGGTGTTCGTCTCCTATAACGAAGCGTAGAAACGCTAGTGCTCTGGATCAATCGGCACGTGTGGATAAGCATCCTTGATGCCTAATGATGCTAGGAAATCTCCTTGGGACATTGAGGCGATGACATGGCGGAGGGATTCCATCCGGAACCGCCTGGTGTCCACGAGCTTGCTGAGCAGTTTTAGATCCAGAACGGGACGGAACGGCCCGTTCTTATAGGCACCGCAAATAATTTGGGGTAAAAACCGTGACCTTGTTCCTGAAGAGGAACGGGGGTCATCACTCTTTCTGCCTGTAGAGTGCACCCTGTTTGCAGAAGAGCAGCGGCTCGGCCGGGAGGTGGAGAAGTTCTGAAGAATCGAGTTGGAGGACGAGAAGTGAGCTCTATCCTGTACCCGTGAGACAGAATGTCTCACACCCAACGGTCATTGACCTATGGCAGCTAAATATCGCCAAGGCGGGTGAGCCTGCTACCGACCGAGGATGCGGAGAGAGGAGGCCGCAAGTCATGAGGAAGCCGCCTTGGAAGCGGGTTTTCAGACTGTCTCTTTTTTGGGCGTGACTGAGCCCGCCAAGAATCTGAGCTCCTCTGATCCTTTTGAGTCCACATTGGACGAGGAAAAATGGGACCTGCCCGAGCCTCGAAAAGACCGAAACCACGACTGCCTCCTGCTCTGTTGGGGTTTGTTGTGTCCGGGCTGAGGAAAGGATGAATCCTTACCCCTGGACTGTTTAATGGTTACATCCAAACGCTCACCAAACAGTCGGTCAGCAGAAAAAGGCAACTGGTTAAGCAACCTTTTTTGGAAGCAGAATCTGCCTTCCATTCACTTAACGAGCAGACCAGGCTCTGCTTAAAAACACGGAGCAGCGGAGGCTACTGCCGTACGGTTCGCAGAGTCTAGGGCAACCTGAATCGCGTAAAAAACAAATGCAGACATTTGAGAGGTTAAGGATGCCACCTGCGGCACAGATGTACGTGTAACCGTGTCAATCTGTGTAAGACAAGCTGAAATAGCTTGGAGTGCCCCAAGGGTGAGAATGCTGGAGCCAACGGTGCGCCGACAGTCTCATAGATGGATTTAGACCAGAGATCCATCTGTCTGTCAGTGGCATCTTTAAGTGCAGCTCCATCTCCCACTGCAACTATGGATCTAGCTACAAGCCTGGAGATTGGAGGATGCCGCTTGGGACACTGGGTCCAGTCCTTGACCACGTCAGGGGGCAGGGATAACTTGTATCCTGAGCCGTTTGGAGAAGCGCATATCTGGATAAGCGTGGTGTTCCTGGACTGCCTCTCTGAAGGCAGAGTGGTCCAGAAAAATACGTGAAGCTGACTCCTCCACTGGAGGAGCTGGGTGAGAAATAACCAACATTCTATTGATGGACGCTATAAGATTATTCACTATGGCGTCACCATTAGGTGTATCCAGATTGAGAGCGGTCTCAGGATCAGAATCCTGAGCCGCTACTTCCGCCTCATTACACAGAGAGTCCTTCTGCTAGGACCCTGATGAAACCGAGGGCCGCTCATAGTGAGCCCGCTTAGGCTGTCTGGGACTGACGTCTGTGCAAAGCCGTGACTCTGGGATGCGTGTGACATTCCCGGAGCTGTTAGTTGTTCACACTGAGGGGGGCCATGGATCAATGATTCAACAGTGCCCATATTGTGAGAGACATGTCCGGACTGCTAGGCTTCTAGTATCATAGCCATAGTCTCAGAAAATCTGTCAGTAAATACTGCAGACACCGTCCTCATCCTCTGGCCATTAGCAGAGACTCCGGCTGAGTTGGATATAATGGAGGTCTATGTAACCTGCCGGCCGTATAGCCGTACATGCTGTACCGGCTGCATAGAAAAACATGTGGTTCTGCACCTTTGTTTTACACAGAGAATATGCTGATAACTCCTCCGCACAATCCAGGAGGGTATATACAACGTGCGACCAAACAGTGCAATGTATATAGTACAAGCATATCTATAAGTGCACTTCTGCACTAGTGGGGTTAGCACCACAGGTGCTGCTTAACGCCTGTTGCAGCGATTGTGTGACTATCAGAATGCCAGGGTCTTCCACACTTGTCTCTGTATCGTACAGAAACTGACACTAATGGCTGCCGGTGTCCTTGTAGAGAAGGAAGCCGTGGGCGTGCCTGAGAAAGTGCGGGAATCCGGTTTCACAGTGCACACAGTGAGAGGGGTGGAGTATGCAAAACATACTCCAGCTCTCAGCGCTGCTGTGCTATGCAGCGTCACGCCCCTACCCTGACTGTCAGGCCTGTGGGCGGTAACGAAGGGAGACTAGGCCCAGAAGCCGGGGACTCGAGTTAATAAGCGCGGCCGGCATATCAGTGCTGGCCGGCGCGGAAGTCCCCGGCGCACCACAAATCCCAGCGGCGCCTTAAATAAAAATGGCAGCGGCGGTTAGCGCAGTAGTCACCCAATACACTAACACACCCAGCAACGCTGTGGTGTGCGATGGCACTAGTGCGGACAGCGCCGCTGTCCCTGGCGCACTAACACACCCAGCAGTGCTGCCGTGTGTCTGCGCGGTCCCCACAGGGACACAGAGTACCTCCATGTAGCAGGGCCATGTCCCTGAAGATACTCCGCTCCATGTCCAGCAGATACCAGGGGCTGTGGATGGAGCACGGTCTCAGTGCCTGGAGACCGATAGAATCCCACTTCACCCAGAGCCCTGTAAAAAGGGATGGGGAAGGAAGCAGCATGTGGGCTCCAGCCTCCGTACCCGCAATGGGTACCTCAACCTTAACAAACACCTCCGACATGAAGTGGGGTGAGAAGGGAGCATGCTGGGAGCCCAAGTATGGGCCCTCTTTTCTTCCATCCGACATAGTCGGCAGCTGCTGCTGACTAAACAGTGGAGCTATGCGTGGATGTGTTGCCTCCTTCGCACAAAGCACAAAACTGGTGAGCCAGTGATCCCACTGGGGGTGTATAGCCAGAAGGGGAGGGGCCTTACACTTTTAAGTGTAATACTTTGTGTGGCCTCCGGAGGCAATAGCTATACACCCAATTGTCTGGGTCTCCCAGTTAGGAGCGAAAAAGAAATGTAATGTAGTGACTACACCAGCAGAATAGTGAGTGCAGCTCTGGAGTATAATACTGGATATAACTCAGAATCAGTACCGGATCAGTAATGTAATGTATGTACACAATGACTGCACCAGCAGAATAGTGAGTGCAGCTCTGGAGTATAATACAGGAGGTAACTCAGGATCAGTACAGGATAAGTAATGTAATGTATGTACACAGTGACTGCACCAGCAGAATAGTGAGTGCAGCTCTGGAGTATAATACAGGATTTAACTCAAGATAAGAAATGTAATGTAGTGACTACACCAGCAGAATAGTGAGTGCAGCTCTGGAGTATAATACAGGAGGTAACTCAGAATCAGTACAGGATAAGTAATGTATTTTATGTACACAGTGACTGCACCAGCAGAATAGTGAGTGCAGCTCTGGGGTATAATACTGGATATAACTCAGGATCAGTACCGGATCAGTAATGTAATGTATGTACACAGTGACTGCACCAGCAGAATAGTGAGTGCAGCTCTGGAGTATAATACAGGAGGTAACTCAGAATCAGTACAGGATAAGTAATGTATTTTATGTACACAGTGACTGCACCAGCAGAATAGTGAGTGCAGCTCTGGGGTATAATACAGGATGTAACTCAAGATAAGAAATGTAATGTAGTGACTACACCAGCAGAATAGTGAGTGCAGCTCTGGAGTATAATACAGGATGTAACTCAAGATAAGAAATGTAATGTAGTGACTACACCAGCAGAATAGTGAGTGCAGCTCTGGAGTATAATACAGGAGGTAACTCAGAATCAGTACAGGATAAGTAATATATTTTATGTACACAGTGACTGCACCAGCAGAATAGTGAGTGCAGCTCTGGGGTATAATACAGGATGTAACTCAGGATCAGTAATGTATTTTATGTACACAGTGACTGCACCAGCAGAATAGTGAATGCTGCTCTGGAGTATAATACAGGATTTAACTCGGGATCAGTAATGTAATGTCTGTACACAGTGACTGCACCAGCAGAAGAGTGAGTGCAGCTCCAGAGTATAAAAAAAATGCGAAAAAAAAATGTATTGAACATAGCATGATCTTTTTATTTTCATATTAATGATACAGATACAGTACAACTTTTGTATAAAAATCCATTTTCTTTAATAAGCAGCAGAGATGTCTGATATCACTGGCAGGATGTCCCCACATCACAGGAGCCTTTACAAAAAAATACATTATTGCTCTAAGCAGCAGCTTCTCCAGTTTGGATCTCAGTAAACCTCAAACGTGATCATTTTCTAAGTTGATGAAAATGAGAAACTATTAAATATTTATTTTTTTTTTAAAAAAAAACAAATTTTTTGTGCTTGTACAATAATACAAATGCCACGATAACCGTACAAAATACAAGCCGCCATCTACATAAAAATAGGATAAAAAACCTTGCTCAATATCGGCTTAGCACGTGTGACGCATACCTCGCCTGCCTCTGTGGAACTATAACTCCCAGCATGTGCAGGTCACTTGGGGCTATATGCAGTATACATACAAGGGCAGGCGACTCTGGATCGCAAATGTCCAAGATCCAGGGAAATGGCAAAAATAGGGGATGGTGTTTCCTGAACAGGGACAGAGGGGCCCTGTGGTGTATACAGAGCCCCATTTTTTGGTATATTTGGCGAGGGATACTTCAACGAATGCAGTCATTTAGCTGGGGTCCGCAGGTATGTCTGTGTGCATTGTGGGATCCGCAGATATGTCTGTGTGTGTTGTGAGATCCGCAGATATGTCTGTGTGTGTGTTGTGAGATCCGCAGATATGTCTGTGTGTGTGTTGTGGGATCCGCAGATATGTCTGTGTGTGTTGTGGGATCCGCAGATATGTCTGTGTGCGTTGTGGGATCTGCAGATATGTATGTGTGTGTTTTGGGATCTGCAGATATGTCTGAGTGCGTTGTGGGATCTGCAGATATGTCTGTGTGCGTTGTGGGATCTGCAGATATGTCTGTGTGCGTTGTGGGATCTGCAGATATGTCTGTGTGTGTTGTGGGATCCGCAGATATGTCTGTGTGTGTTTTGTCATCTGCAGGTATGTCTGAGTGCGTTGTAGGATCTGCAGGTATGTCTGAGTGCGTTGTAGGATCTGCAGATATATCTGTGTGTGTTTTGGGATCTGCAGATATGTCTGAGTGCGTTGTGGGATCTGCAGATATGTCTGTGTGTGTTGTGGGATCCGCAGATATGTATGTGTGCGTTGTGGGATCTGCAGATATGTCTGAGTGCGTTGTGGGATCTGCAGATATGCCTGTGTGCGTTGTGGGATCCGCAGATATGTCTGTGTGTGGTATGGGATCCGCAGATTTGTCTGTGTGTGTTTTGAGATCTGCAGATATGTCTGAGTGCATTGTGGGATCTGCAGATATGTCTGTGTGCATTGTCACATGTCCGAGGGCCCCTGCTTATATTCATTAGATCTCGGTAATGTATGTGTGTGTTGTGGGATCTGCAGATCTCTGTGTGTGTTTTGTCATCTGCAGATATGTCTGAGTGCGTTGTAGGATCTGCAGATATATCTGTGTGTGTTGTGGGATCTGCAGATATATCTGTGTGTGTTGTGGGATCTGCAGATATATCTGTGTGTGTTGTGGGATCTGCAGATATATCTGTGTGTGTTGTGGGATCTGCAGATATATCTGTGTGTGTTGTGGGATCTGCAGATATATCTGTGTGTGTTGTGGGATCTGCAGATATATCTGTGTGTGTTGTGGGATCTGCAGATATGTCTGTGTGTGTTTTGTCATCTGCAGGTATGTCTGAGTGCGTTGTAGGATCTGCAGATATATCTGTGTGTGTTTTGGGATCTGCAGATATGTCTGAGTGCGTTGTGGGATCTGCAGATATGTATGTGTGCGTTGTGCGATCCGCAGATTTGTCTCTGTGCGTTGTCACATGTCCGAGGGCCCCTGCTTATATTCATCAGATCTCGGTAATGTATGTGTGTGTTGTGGGATCTGCAGATATGTCTGTGTGTGTTTTGGCATCTGCAGATATGTATGTGTGCGTTGTGGGATCTGCAGATATGCCTGTGTGCGTTGTGGGATCCGCAGATATGTCTGTGTGTGTTGTGGGATCCGCAGATATGTCTGTGTGTGTGTTGTGGGATCCGCAGATATGTCTGTGTGTTGTGGGATCCGCAGATATGTCTGTGTGTTGTGGGATCCGCAGATATGTCTGTGTGTGTTGTGGGATCCGCAGATATGTCTGTGTGTGTTGTGGGATCCGCAGATATGTATGTGTGCGTTGTGGGATCTGCAGATATGTCTGTGTGTGTTTTGGCATCTGCAGATATGTCTGAGTGCGTTGTGGGATCTGCAGATATGTCTGTGTGCGTTGTGGGATCTGCAGATATGTCTGTGTGTGTTGTGGGATCCGCAGATATGTCTGTGTGTGTTTTGGGATCTGCAGATATGTCTGAGTGCGTTGCAGGATCTGCAGATATGTCTGTGTGTGTTGTGGGATCCGCAGATATGTCTGTGTGTGTTTTGGCATCTGCAGATATGTCTGAGTGCGTTGTGGGATCTACAGATATGTCTGTGTGTGTTGTGGGATCCGCAGATATGTATGTGTGTGTTGTGGGATCCGCAGATATGTCTGTGTGTGTTTTGGCATCTGCAGATATGTCTGAGTGCGTTGTGGGATCTGCAGATATGTCTGTGTGCGTTGTCACATGTCCGAGGGCCCCTGCTTATATTCATTAGATCTCGGTAATGTATGTGTGTGTTGTGGGATCTGCAGATATGTCTGTGTGCGTTGTGGGATCTGCAGATATGTCTGTGTGCGTTGTGGGATCTGCAGATATGTCTGTGTGTGTTGTGGGATCCGCAGATATGTCTGTGTGTGTTGTGGGATCCGCAGATATGTCTGAGTGCGTTGTGGGATCCGCAGATATGTCTGTGTGTGTTGTGGGGTCCGCAGATATGTCTGTGTGTGTTGTGGGATCCGCAGATATGTCTGTGTGCGTTGTGGGATCTGCAGATATGTCTGTGTGCGTTGTCACATGTCCGAGGGCCCCTGCTTATATTCATTAGATCTCGGTAATGTATGTGTGTGTTGTGGGATCTGCAGATATGTCTGTGTGTGTTTTGGCATCTGCAGATATGTATGTGTGTGTTGTGGGATCCGCAGATATGTCTGTGTGTGTTGTGGGATCCGCAGATATGTCTGTGTGTGTTGTGGGATCCGCAGATATGTCTGTGTGTGTTTTGGGATCTGCAGATATGTCTGAGTGCGTTGTAGAATCTGCAGATATATCTGTGTGTGTTGTGGGATCTGCAGATATGTCTGTGTGTGTTGTGGGATCCGCAGATATGTCTGTGTGTGTTTTGGGATCTGCAGATATGTCTGAGTGCGTTGTGGGATCCGCAGATATGTATGTGTGTGTTGTGGGATTTGCAGATATGTTGTGTGTGTTGTGGGATCCGCATATAAGTCTGTGTGTGTTGTGGGATCCGCAGATATGTCTGAGTGCGTTGTGGGATCTGCAGATATGTCTGTGTGCGTTGTCACATGTCCGAGGGCCCCTGCTTATATTCATCAGATCTCGGTAATGTATGTGTGTGTTTTGGCATCTGCAGATATGTCTGTGTGTGTGTGTTGTGGGATCCGCAGATATGTCTGTGTGTTGTGGGATCCGCAGATATGTCTGTGTGCGTTGTGGGATCTACAGATATGTCTGTGTGTGTTGTGGGATCTACAGATATGTCTGTGTGTGTTGTGGGATCCGCAGATATGTCTGTGTGTGTTCCGCAGATATGTCTGTGTGTGTTGTGGGATCCGCAGATATGTCTGTGTGTGTTTTGGGATCTGCAGATATGTCTGAGTGCGTTGTAGGATCTGCAGATATGTCTGTGTGTGTTGTGGGATCCGCAGATATGTCTGTGTGTTTTGGCATCTGCAGATATGTCTGAGTGCGTTGTGGGATCTGCAGATATGTCTGTGTGTGTTGTGGGATCTGCAGATATGTCTGTGAGTGTTGTGGGATCTGCAGATATGTCTGTGTGTGTTTTGGCATCTGCAGATATGTCTGTGTGTGTTGTGGGATCCGCAGATATGTCTGTGTGTGTTTTGGGATCTGCAGATATGTCTGTGTGTGTTGTGGGATCCGCAGATATGTATGTGTGCGTTGTGGGATCTGCAGATATGTCTGTGTGTGTTTTGCCATCTGCAGATATGTCTGAGTGCGTTGTGGGATCTACAGATATGTCTGTGTGTGTTGTGGGATCCGCAGATATGTCTGTGTGTGTTGTGGGATCCGCAGATATGTCTGTGTGTGTTGTGGGATCTGCAGATATGTCTGTGTGTGTTGTGGGATCCGCAGATATGTCTGTGTGTGTTTTGGGATCTGCACATATGTCTGAGTGCGTTGTGGGATCTGCAGATATGTCTGTGTGCGTTGTGGGATCTGCAGATATGTCTGTGTGTGTTGTGGGATCCGCAGATATGTCTGTGTGTGTTTTGTCATCTGCAGGTATGTCTGAGTGCGTTGTAGGATCTGCAGGTATGTCTGAGTGCGTTGTAGGATCTGCAGATATATCTGTGTGTGTTGTGGGATCTGCAGATATGTCTGTGTGTGTTGTGGGATCCGCAGATATGTATGTGTGCGTTGTGGGATCTGCAGATATGTCTGAGTGTGTTGTGGGATCTGCAGATATGCCTGTGTGCGTTGTGGGATCCGCAGATATGTCTGTGTGTGGTATGGGATCCGCAGATATGTCTGAGTGCATTGTCACATGTCCGAGGGCCCCTGCTTATATTCATTAGATCTCGGTAATGTATGTGTGTGTTGTGGGATCTGCAGATCTCTGTGTGTGTTTTGTCATCTGCAGATATGTCTGAGTGCGTTGTAGGATCTGCAGATATATCTGTGTGTGTTGTGGGATCTGCAGATATATCTGTGTGTGTTGTGGGATCTGCAGATATATCTGTGTGTGTTGTGGGATCTGCAGATATATCTGTGTGTGTTGTGGGATCTGCAGATATATCTGTGTGTGTTGTGGGATCTGCAGATATATCTGTGTGTGTTGTGGGATCTGCAGATATATCTGTGTGTGTTGTGGGATCTGCAGATATATCTGTGTGTGTTGTGGGATCTGCAGATATGTCTGTGTGTGTTGTGGGATCCGCAGATATGTCTGTGTCTGTTTTGGGATCTGCAGATATGTCTGAGTGCGTTGTGGGATCTGCAGATATGTATGTGTGCGTTGTGCGATCCGCAGATTTGTCTCTGTGCGTTGTCACATGTCCGAGGGCCCCTGCTTATATTCATCAGATCTCGGTAATGTATGTGTGTGTTGTGGGATCTGCAGATATGTCTGTGTGTGTTTTGGCATCTGCAGATATGTATGTGTGTGTTGTGGGATCTGCAGATATGTCTGAGTGCGTTGTGGGATCTGCAGATATGCCTGTGTGCGTTGTGGGATCCGCAGATATGTCTGTGTGTGTTGTGGGATCCGCAGATATGTCTGTGTGTGTGTTGTGGGATCCGCAGATATGTCTGTGTGTTGTGGGATCCGCAGATATGTCTGTGTGTTGTGGGATCCGCAGATATGTCTGTGTGTGTTGTGGGATCCGCAGATATGTCTGTGTGTGTTGTGGGATCCGCAGATATGTATGTGTGCGTTGTGGGATCTGCAGATATGTCTGTGTGTGTTTTGGCATCTGCAGATATGTCTGAGTGCGTTGTGGGATCTGCAGATATGTCTGTGTGCGTTGTGGGATCTGCAGATATGTCTGTGTGTGTTGTGGGATCCGCAGATATGTCTGTGTGTGTTTTGGGATCTGCAGATATGTCTGAGTGCGTTGCAGGATCTGCAGATATGTCTGTGTGTGTTGTGGGATCCGCAGATATGTCTGTGTGTGTTTTGGCATCTGCAGATATGTCTGAGTGCATTGTGGGATCTGCAGATATGTCTGTGTGTGTTTTGGCATCTGCAGATATGTCTGAGTGCGTTGTGGGATCTACAGATATGTCTGTGTGTGTTGTGGGATCTACAGATATGTCTGTGTGTGTTGTGGGATCCGCAGATATGTATGTGTGCGTTGTGGGATCTACAGATATGTCTGTGTGTGTTTTGCCATCTGCAGATATGTCTGAGTGCGTTGTGGGATCTACAGATATGTCTGTGTGTGTTGTGGGATCTACAGATATGTCTGTGTGTGTTGTGGGATCCGCAGATATGTCTGTGTGTGTTGTGGGATCCACAGATATGTCTGTGTGTGTTGTGGGATCCGCAGATATGTATGTGTGTGTTGTGGGATCTGCAGATATGCCTGTGTGCGTTGTGGGATCCGCAGATATGTATGTGTGTGTTGTGGGATCCGCAGATATGTCTGTGTGTGTTTTGGGATCTGCAGATATGTCTGAGTGCGTTGTGGGATCTGCAGATATGTCTGTGTGCGTTGTCACATGTCCGAGGGCCCCTGCTTATATTCATTAGATCTCGGTAATGTATGTGTGTGTTGTGGGATCTGCAGATATGTCTGTGTGTGTTTTGGCATCTGCAGATATGTCTGTGTGCGTTGTGGGATCTGCAGATATGTCTGTGTGCGTTGTGGGATCTGCAGATATGTCTGTGTGTGTTGTGGGATCCGCAGATATGTCTGTGTGTGTTGTGGGATCCGCAGATATGTCTGTGTGTGTTGTGGGATCCGCAGATATGTCTGTGTGTGTTTTGGGATCTGCAGATATGTCTGAGTGCGTTGTAGAATCTGCAGATATATCTGTGTGTGTTGTGGGATCTGCAGATATGTCTGTGTGTGTTGTGGGATCCGCAGATATGTCTGTGTGTGTTTTGGGATCTGCAGATATGTCTGAGTGCGTTGTGGGATCTGCAGATATGTCTGTGTGTGTTGTGGGATCCGCAGATATGTATGTGTGTGTTGTGGGATTTGCAGATATGTCTGTGTGTGTTGTGGGATCCGCATATATGTCTGTGTGTGTTGTGGGATCCGCAGATATGTCTGAGTGCGTTGTGGGATCTGCAGATATGTCTGTGTGCGTTGTCACATGTCCGAGGGCCCCTGCTTATATTCATCAGATCTCGGTAATGTATGTGTGTGTTTTGGCATCTGCAGATATGTCTGTGTGTGTGTGTTGTGGGATCCGCAGATATGTCTGTGTGTTGTGGGATCCGCAGATATGTCTGTGTGTGTTGTGGGATCCGCAGATATGTATGTGTGCGTTGTGGGATCTGCAGATATGTCTGTGTGTGTTTTGCCATCTGCAGATATGTCTGTGTGTGTTGTGGGATCTACAGATATGTCTGTGTGTGTTGTGGGATCTACAGATATGTCTGTGTGTGTTGTGGGATCCGCAGATATGTATGTGTGCGTTGTGGGATCTGCAGATATGTCTGTGTGTGTTTTGCCATCTGCAGATATGTCTGTGTGCGTTGTGGGATCTACAGATATGTCTGTGTGTGTTGTGGGATCCGCAGATATGTCTGTGTGTGTTGTGGGATCCACAGATATGTCTGTGTGTGTTGTGGGATCCGCAGATATGTCTGTGTGTGTTTTGGGATCTGCAGATATGTCTGAGTGCGTTGTAGGATCTGCAGATATGTCTGTGTGTGTTGTGGGATCCGCAGATATGTCTGTGTGTTTTGGCATCTGCAGATATGTCTGAGTGCATTGTGGGATCTGCAGATATGTCTGTGTGTGTTGTGGGATCTGCAGATATGTCTGTGAGTGTTGTGGGATCTGCAGATATGTCTGTGTGTGTTTTGGCATCTGCAGATATGTCTGTGTGTGTTGTGGGATCCGCAGATATGTCTGTGTGTGTTTTGGGATCTGCAGATATGTCTGTGTGTGTTGTGGGATCCGCAGATATGTATGTGTGCGTTGTGGGATCTGCAGATATGTCTGTGTGTGTTTTGCCATCTGCAGATATGTCTGAGTGCGTTGTGGGATCTACAGATATGTCTGTGTGTGTTGTGGGATCCGCAGATATGTCTGTGTGTGTTGTGGGATCCGCAGATATGTCTGTGTGTGTTGTGGGATCCGCAGATATGTCTGTGTGTGTTGTGGGATCCGCAGTTATGTCTGTGTGTGTTTTGGGATCTGCAGATATGTCTGAGTGCGTTGTAGGATCTGCAGATATGTCTGTGTGTGTTGTGGGATCCGCAGATATGTCTGTGTGTGTTTTGGCATCTGCAGATATGTCTGAGTGCGTTGTGGGATCTGCAGATATGTCTGTGTGTGTTGTGGGATCTGCAGATATGTCTGTGTGTGTTGTGGGATCTGCAGATATGTCTGTGTGTGTTGTGGGATCTGCAGATATGTCTGTGTGTGTTTTGGCATCTGCAGATATGTCTGTGTGTGT
This sequence comes from Anomaloglossus baeobatrachus, assembly GCF_048569485.1. NCBI lineage: Eukaryota > Metazoa > Chordata > Amphibia > Anura > Aromobatidae > Anomaloglossus > Anomaloglossus baeobatrachus. The sequence goes on from NC_134354.1 coordinate 764,176,739, forward strand.
TGTGGGATCCGCAGATATGTCTGTGTGTGTTTTGGGATCTGCAGATATGTCTGAGTGCGTTGTGGGATCTGCAGATATGTCTGTGTGCGTTGTCACATGTCCGAGGGCCCCTGCTTATATTCATCAGATCTCGGTAATGTATGTGTTTGTTGTGGGATCTGCAGATATGTCTGTGTGTGTTTTGGCATCTGCAGATATGTCTGAGTGCGTTTGGGATCTGCAGATATGTCTGTGTGTGTTGTGGGATCTGCAGATATGTCTGTGTGTTGTGGGATCCGCAGATATGTCTGTGTGTGTTTTGGGATCTGCAGATATGTCTGAGTGCGTTGTGGGATCTGCAGATATGTATGTGTGCGTTGTGCGATCTGCAGATTTGTCTGTGTGCGTTGTTACATGTCCGAGGGCCCCTGCTTATATTCATCAGATCTCGGTAATGTATGTGTGCGTTGTGGGATCTGCAGATATGTCTGTGTGCGTTGTGGGATCTGCAGATATGTCTGTGTGTGTTGTGGGATCCGTAGATATGTCTGTGTGTTGTGGGATCCGCAGATATGTCTGTGTGTGTTGTGGGATCCGTAGTTATGTCTGTGTGTTGTGGGATCCGCAGATATGTCTGTGTGTGTTTTGGCATCTGCAGATATGTCTGTGTGTGTTTTGGGATCTGCAGATATGTCTGTGTGTGTTTTGGCATCTGCAGATATGTCTGAGTGCGTTGTGGGATCTGCAGATATGTCTGTGTGTGTTGTGGGATCTGCAGATATGTCTGTGTGTGTTGTGGGATCTGCAGATATGTCTGAGTGCGTTGTGGGATCTGCAGATATGTATGTGTGCGTTGTGGGATCTGCAGATATGTATGTGTGCGTTGTGCGATCCGCACATTTGTCTGTGTGCGTTGTCACATGTCTGAGGGCCCCTGCTTATATTCATCAGATCCTGGTAATCGAGGAGTCCATAACTGATTCTAGTTCATTGAGCCACAAATGAAAAAAAGTGCAAAATGGCTCCTCCTTGCCTGCGGGGGCAGCACTGAGAAGTGGCCATCGGTGATGGAGACTTCTGGGTACACAGCGCCCTCTAGGGGCAGCCGTCAGCACAGGAAGAAGGCGTGTCTGGCAGTGACCACTGGTGGGCGGCTCACAGGTCGCTGGAACGGGTGAGTATGTTTTCTATGAGGCCGGCACAGTGGGCACCACTATGGGTGTTAGTTTTGCCCGGAGTGGTTTTGCCGGTAGGATCATAGTATTGAGGGGTCACTACTCTATACCCCTCCATTTTTTTCAGAGGTCGGGCACCAGTTCATTCTCCATCCATCTAGTCCATGGTCAGGGTGGTACCGCCACAGCGGGGGTACGACCTCTATACGGACCTGGGCATGGGTGGTCATTGCTGTCGCTGGCATCATTGGCGGTTCTGGGCATTCTTTGTCTCTTTCAGGCAATCTCTGCCGAGCCCACGTGTTCGTCATTGGGTCTGGCACTTGGGCTAGTCGGGGGACTTCTGACGTAGCTGTCTTCTGATATCGACATATCCATCTCTGTGGGGATAAAAAGAAACCAGAGGCGGCAGATAAAGCGGTGGACCAATAATTCTTATCCGTGGGGCTACTACCATTCAATATGTTGGCTCAAAAAGTTGTGTCCGTTACATCATTTCTCCACTAGATGGCAATGTAAGGCTGCACTCTTACAGTACCTTAAAAACTTCATTAGAAGTGGTTAACTTTCACTTAAAGGGGTTAACTTTCATTTAAAAAGGTGGTGCATTCAGTCATTTCCATCATGAATCTGTTCTCTGATAACCACAAACTATCACTACTGAACTTAGATTTGGATGTGAATGGGGAAGAAACAATGGAACTCAAAAAGAGAAGAAACAATGGAACTCAAAAGGAGAAGAAACAATGACACTCAAAAGGAGAAGAAACAATGACACTCAAAAGGAGAAGAAACAATGACACTCAAAAGGAGAAGAAACAATGTAACTCAAAAGGAGAAGAAACAATGTAACTCAAAAGGAGAAGAAACAATGACACTCAAAAGGAGAAGAAACAATGACACTCAAAAGGAGAAGAAACAATGACACTCAAAAGGAGAAGAAATAATATAACTCAAAAGGAGAAGAAACAATATAACTCAAAAGGAGAAGAAACAATACAGTGTGTGCAGAATTATTAGGCAAGTTGTATTTTAGAGGATAATTTTATTATTGATCAACAACTCTGTTCTCAATCAACCCAAAAGACTCATAAATATCAATGCTTAATATTTTTGGAAGTTGGAGAGGGGTTTTTTAGATTTGGCTATCTTAGGAGGATATCTGTTTGTGCAGGTAACTATCACTGTGCAGAATTATTAGGCAACTTAATAAAAACCTAATATATTCCATCTCACTTGTTTATTTTCACCAGGTAAACCAATATAACTGCACAAAATTTGGAAATAAACATTTCTGACATTCAAAAACAAAACCCAAAAAAATGAGTGACCAATATAGCCCCCTTTCTTTCTGATGACACTCAGCAGCCGACCATCCATAGATTCTGTCATTGCTTGATCTGTTTACGATCCACATTGCGTGCAGCAGCCACCACAGCCTCCAGACACTGCTCAGAGAGGTGTACTGTTTTCCCTCCCTGTAGATCTCACATTTTTTTAGGGGCCCCAGGTTCTCTATGGGGTTCAGATCAGGTGAACAAGGGGGCCATGTCATTATTTTTTCATCTTTTAGACCTTTACTGGCCAGCCACGCTGTGGAGTAGTTGGATGCATGTGATGGAGCATTGTCCTGCATGAAAATCATGTTTTTCTTGAATGATACCGGCTTCTTCCTGTACCACTGCTTGAAGAAGTTGTCTTCCAGAAACTGGCAGTAGGTCTGGGAGTTGAGCTTCACTCCATCCTCCACCCGAAATGGTCCCACAAGTTCATCTTTGATGATCCCAGCCCATACCAGTACCCCACCTCCACCTTGCTGGCGTCTGAGTCGGAGTGGAGCTCTCTGCCCTTTACTGATCCAGTCTCTGGCCCATCCATCTGCCCATCAAGAGTCACTCTCATTTCATCAGTCCATAAAACCTTTGAAAAATCAGTCTTAAGATATTTCTTGGCCCAGTCTTGATGTTTTATCTTATGTTTCTTGGTCAGAGGTGGTGGTTTTCAGCCTTCCTTACCTTGGCCATGTCCCTGAGTATGGCACACTTGTGCTTTCTGATACTCCAGTAACGTTGCAGCTCTGAAATATGGACAAACTGGTGACAAATGGCATCTTGGCAGCTTCACGCTTGATTTTCCTCAATTCATGGGCAGTTATTTTGCGCCTTTTTTGCCCAACACGCTTCTTGCGTCCTTGCTGGTTATTTGCCATGAAACGCTTGATTGTTCAGTGATCACGCTTCAAAAGTTTGGCAATTTCAAGACTGCTGCATCCCTCTGCAAGACATCTCACAATTGTGGACTTTTCAGAGCCCGTCAAATCTCTCTTCTGACCCATTTTGCCAAAGGAAAGAAAGTTGCCTAATAATTAAGCCCCCCTTATATAGGGTGTTGATGTCATTACACCGCACCCCTCCTCATTACAGAGAGGCACATCACCTGATTTACTTAATTGGTAGTTGGCTCTCAGCCTATACAGCTTGGAGTAGGACGACATGTATAAAAAGCATCATGTGATCAAAATACTCATTTGCCTAATAATTCTGCACACAGTGTATAACTCAAAAGGAGAAGAAACAAAGGAACTCAAAACCAGGACAAGATCAGTAAAACATTTCCAATGTTAATCAACATAATTCATTTTAGCCTTTGCGCCTGATTTTGGTGTTTTGCACCTATTTTTGTGTTCACCAAATTCATCTTTCCATTTGCGCCTTTTTCCAATGTTTTCACTTGTTTTTATTTCTTTTATTGGTCGTCATTGGCAAAATTTGAGGTTTCCAGAGGTTTTCACTTAATTCATCTTTTGCAACTTTTCAAAAAATTGCAATATTTGGGGCAAATGTACTCCAGTTATCCCCCCCCCGTCCCCCCACATCTGGACTGAGGCCATGTAGGCAAAAAAACCTGTGTGCAAATTTGGCAACATTTTATAAAACGGGCAACTCTGCCCAAAATGTCATAGACATGGATAAAAGAGGAAAAAAGACCATTTTTGACTTTGCACAAAATTCATGAAACAAGTGCTCCATTTTGATGAACTTGGTGCCAAAAATTACAAGATCAAAAAAAATTTGCAAAAAATCTCTTGCAAATGATAAATTGGGGCCCTAGAACTATATGATAAAATTCTGGCTACCTGCAGCCACCACTAGGGGGAGCTCAATAGCTTACTGCATACTGTTTATGGAAGTCGTACAGTATATAACACAGATTGTATTTCCTGAGCTCCCCCTAGTGGTGACTGCAGGTAGATAACATTTTATCATGTAACTGTATAGCACAGTTCATTATTGCATTTGTGCCTTTTTTGCCTAGTTGTTGGTATTTTTGGCTGTTTTAATTTGTGCCTTTTATAACGTTCATTTTATGTGTTTGCCTGTTTTTTTCTAGTGTTGACTATTCTGAGCTGAGATTGAAGATTCTAGACAATTTGGGCTACAGATTTTTTTTAGGGGGGGGAGTTTTAGCGATTCTATTAATCTATTTGAGCTAAAACAATTGCAAAATCGGTAAAAGACAAAAATAAAGAACTTTTTTACTTTGCGCAACAATGATGAATCATGTGCGCCCTAGTGAAGATTTTGGTGCAAAAAAACTAACAAATAGAACAACAAAAAACAAACAAAAAAGCGACTACCACAAGACAAAAAAACCCAAAAAGTGCATACCATAAGACAAAAAAACCCCCAAAAAGCGCATACCATAAGACAAAAAAAACCCCAAAAAGTGCATACCATAAGACAAAAAACCCCAAAAAGCGCATACCATAAGACAAAAAAACCCCAAAAAGCGCATACCATAATACAAAAAAACCCCAAAAAGCGCATACCATAAGACAAAACCCCCCCAAAAAGCACATACCATAAGACAAAAAGAAGGGAATTTTGTTTACTTACCGTAAATTCCTTTTCTTCTAGCTCCAATTGGGAGACCCAGACAGTGGGTGTATAGCTACTGCCTCTGGAGGCCGCACAAAGAACTACACTTAAAAGTGTAAGGCCCCTCCCCTTCTGGCTATACACCCTCCCGTAGGAGTACGGATTCCTCAGTTTTAGTACCAAAGCAAGAAGGAGGAAAGCCAATAACAGTTTCAAAAACAAATTCAATCCGATAACAAGATCGGAGAACTTAAGAAACAACATGAACAACATGTGCACCCGAAAAACGAAACCCTAAGAACAAATAGGGCGGGTGCTGGGTCTCCCAATTGGAGCTAGAAGAAAAGGAATTTACGGTAAGTAAACAAAATTCCCTTCTTCTTTTTCGCTCCTAATTGGGAGACCCAGACAGTGGGACGTCCAAAAGCAGTCCCTGGGTGGGTAAAAAGATACCACATGAACGGGCTGTCAGACAGCCTCTTCCTACAGGTGGGCCACCGCCGCCTGAAGGACCTGTCTACCTAGGCTGGCATCTGCCGAAGCGTAGGTATGCACTTGATAGTGTTTGGTAAACGTGTGCAGACTCGACCAGGTAGCCGCCTGGCACACTTGCTGAGCCGTAGCCTGATGCCGCAATGCCCAGGACGCACCCACGGCTCTGGTAGAATGGGCCTTCAGTCCAGATGGAATCGGAAGCCCAGCAGAACGGTATGTGTGAAGAATTGGTTCCTTGATCCACCGCGCCAGGGTGGATTTGGAAGCTTGCGATCCCTTATGCTGACCAGCGACTAGGACAAAGAGCGCATCAGAACGGCGTAGAGACGCCGTGCGAGAAATGTAAATCCTGAGTGCTCTCACCAGGTCCAACAGATGTAAACCCTTTTCAAATTGGTGAACTGGATGCGGACACAAAGATGGCAAAGTGATATCCTGATTGAGATGAAAGGAAGAAACCACCTTGGGAGAAAACTCTGGAATTGGACGCAGTACTACCTTGTCTTGGTGAAACACCAGGAAGGGAGATTTGCAAGATAACGCCGCTAGCTCGGACACTCTTCGAAGAGACGTGACCGCCACAAGAAAAACTACCTTTTGTGAAAGCCGAGAAAGGGGAACCTCTTTCAAAGGCTCGAAAGGCGGCTTCTGGAGAGCAATGAGAACCTTGTTCAGATCCCAGGGTTCCAATGGCCGTCTGTAAGGAGGAACGATATGACAAACTCCTTGGAGAAACGTGCGTACTTTAGAAAGCCGTGCCAAGCGCTTCTGAAAGAATACGGATAGCGCGGAGACTTGACCCTTAAGAGAGCTAAGCGACAAACCTTTTTCCAACCCAGACTGCAGGAAGGAAAGAAAAATTGGCAATGCAAATGGCCAGGGAGAAAACCCTTGAGCCAAGCACCACGCTAAGAATATCTTCCACGTCCTGTGATAGATCTTAGCTGAGGATGGTTTTCTAGCCTGTCTCATTGTGGCAACAACTTCATGAGATAAACCTGAGGCCGCTAGGATCCAGGACTCAATGGCCACACAGTCAGGTTCAGGGCCGCAGAATTCAGATGGAAAAACGGCCCTTGAGACAGCAAATCTGGACGGTCTGGTAGTGTCCACGGTTGGCCTACCGTGAGATGCCACAGATCCGGGTACCACGACCTTCTTGGCCAATCTGGAGCGACGAGTATGGCTCGATGGCAGTCGGACCTGATTTTCCGGAGAACTCTGGGTAACAATGCTAGAGGTGGGAACACATAGGGGAGTCGGAATTGCGACCAATCCTGAACCAAGGCGTCTGCCGCCAGTGCTCGGTGATCGTGAGACCGTGCCATGAAAACTGGGACCTTGTTGTTGTGCCGTGACGCCATCAGATCGACGTCCGGCGTCCCCCAGCGGCAACAGATCTGCTGAAACACGTCCGGGTGAAGGGACCATTCTCCTGCGTCCATGCCCTGGCGACTGAGAAAGTCTGCTTCCCAGTTTTCCACGCCTGGGATGTGAACTGCGGATATGGTGGACGCTCTGCTTTCCACCCACGTCAAAATCCGCTGGACTTCTTGAAAAGCTTGGCGACTGCGTGTTCCCCCTTGGTGGTTGATGTACGCCACCGCCGTGGAATTGTCCGACTGAATCCGAATCTGCTTGCCTTCCAGCCATTGTTGGAAGGCTCGCAGGGCAAGATAGATTGCTCTGATTTCCAGAACATTGATCTGCAGGGTGGACTCTTCCTGAGTCCACGTCCCCTGAGCCCTGTGGTGGAGAAACACCGCTCCCCACCCTGATAGGCTCGCATCCGTCGTGACCACTGCCCAGGACGGGGGAAGGAACGACTTTCCCTGTGACAATGAGGTGGGGAGAAGCCACCAACGCAGAGAGTCCTTGGCAGTCTGAGAGAGGGAGACAGTCCTGTCGAGGGACGTCGATTTCCCATCCCATTGGCGTAGAATGTCCCATTGTAGAGGGCGCAGATGAAACTGCGCGAACGGGACTGCCTCCATTGCTGCTACCATCTTTCCTAGGAAATGCATGAGGCGCCTCAGTGAGTGCGACTGGCTCTGAAGGAGAGATTGCACTCCAGTCCGTAGCGAGCACTGCTTGTCCAGTGGAAGCTTCACTATCGCTGAGAGAGTATGAAACTCCATGCCAAGATAAGTCAGAGATTGGGTCGGGGTTAGATGAGACTTTGGAAAGTTGATAATCCACCCGAAACTCTGGAGAGTGTCTAGTGCCACCTTCAGACTGTGCTGGCATGCCTCTTGAGAGGGTGCCTTTATAAGCAGGTCGTCTAGATACGGGATGACCGAGTGACCCTGCGAGTGCAGAACAGCTACTACTGCTGCCATGACTTTGGTGAAGACCCGGGGGGCTGTTGCCAGACCGAAAGGTAACGCTACGAACTGCAGGTGTTCGTCGTGTATGACGAAGCGTAGGAAACGCTGATGCTCTGGTGCAATCGGCACGTGGAGATACGCATCTTTGATATCTATTGATGCTAGAAAATCTCCTTGAGACATTGAGGCTATGACGGAGCGTAGGGATTCCATCCGGAACCTCCTGACTTTTACGTGTCTGTTGAGCAACTTTAGATCCAGGACGGGTCGATACGATCCGTCCTTTTTTGGGACCACAAACAGATTGGAGTAAAAACCGTGACCTTGTTCCTGAAGAGGGACGGAGGTCACCACTCCTTCCGCCTTTAGAGCGGCCACCGCCTGCAACAGAGCATCGGCTCGGTCTGGTGGTGGAGAAGTTCTGAAGAAACGAGTTGGCGGACGAGAACTGAACTCTATTCTGTACCCGTGAGACAGAATATCCCTCACCCAACGGTCTTTGACGCGTGACAGCCAAATGTCGCCAAAGTGGGAAAGCCTCCCACCGACCGCGGGTGTGGGAATCGGAGACCGCAAGTCAGGAGGACGCCGTCTTGGCAACGGTTCCTCCGGCTGTCCTTTTTGGGCGTGACTGAGACCTCCAAGAATCTGAGCGTCTCTGGTCTTTTTGAGTCTTTTTTGACGAGGCGAATTGGGACCTGCCCGGTCCTCGAAAGGACCGATAACCAGACTGACCCTTCCTCTGTTGGGGTTTGTTTTGTCTGTGTTGCGGTAAGGATGAGTCCTTACCCTTGGAGTGTTTGATGATTTCATCCAAACGCTCTCCAAACAATCGGTCACGAGAAAAAGGCAAATTGGTTAAGCACTTCTTGGAATGAGAATCTGCTTTCCAATGTCTCAACCACAGGGCCCTACGCAAAACAACGGAGTTGGCTGACGCCACTGCCGTGCGGCTTGTAGCGTCAAGAACAGCATTAATCGCGTACGACGCGAATGCCGCCATTTGCGAGGTCAATGGTGCTACCTGCGGGGCAAATGCACGTGTGACTGAGTCGACTCGCGCAAGCCCGGCTGAGATAGCTTGGAGTGCCCATACGGCCGCAAAAGAAGGCGCTAATGACGCTCCAATCGCTTCATAGATGGATTTCAGCCAGAGCTCCATCTGCCTGTCAGTGGCATCTTTAAGTGCCGCTCCATCTTCAACTGCAACCAAGGATCTAGCTGCAAGCCTGGAAATTGGAGGATCCACTTTTGGACACTGGGTCCAACCCTTGACCACCTCAGGGGGAAAAGGATAGCGTGTATCTTTAAGCCGTTTAGAAAAACGCCTTTCAGGATAAGCGTGGGGTTTCTGGATTGCGTCTCTAAAGTCAGCGTGGTCCAGAAAAGTGCTTAATGTACGCTTAGGGTATCTGAAATGGATTCTCTCGTGCTGCGAAGCTGACTCCTCTACAAGAGGAGCTGGTGGGGAAAAATTTAACATCTTATTGATGTTAAATATAAGATCATTAACTATGGCGTCACCATCTGGTGTATCTAGATTGAGAGCGGTCCCAGGATCAGAATCCTGATCAGTTACGTCCGCCTCATCACCCATAGATTCATCTCGCTGGGATCCTGACCATTGAGATGAATGTGAAGGCCCGTCATAGCGAGCCCGCTTAGGCTGCCCGGGGCCATCGTCCGAGTCAGAGTCTTCACCCTGAGGTGTATGTGCCCGTCCCGGAGCTTGGAGGTAATTCAGCTGAGGGGGACCAGGGGGCAATGATTGCACAGTGTCCGTGGCCTGAAGTACAGGCCTAGCTCGCAATGTGTCAAGAATTTGTGACATAGTGAGAGACATTCTGTCAGCAAAAGCTGCAAACTCAGTTCCTGTCACTTGGACAGCATTCACAGGTGGTACACCCTGGGTCACGTCCAGCAGAGGTCCCGACTGTGCAAGCGCCGCAGGGGCCGAGCACTGCACACAATGGGGGTCCGTGGAGCCTGCCGGTAGAAAAGTCCCACATGCGGTGCAGGAAGCATATAATGTCTGTGCCTTGGCACCCTTGCGTTTTACGGACGACATGCTGCTGGCTCTCTGCAATGTGAGAGAGTCTATAGCCAAAGGGCGACCAGCGCTATGTAATACCAAGTATTTGTAGAAACAAAATACTAAGAATACTACTGGCACAAGAGGGGGTGAGCCCTGAGGGCTGCTTACCGCCCGCTGAATAGCGGGTAAGAGGCGCAGAATTCCTTGTCTGGGTCTCCCCGGCTCCCCTCTGCAGCTCAGCGTGTCAGCAGGAATGGCTGCCGGCGTCTGTGGAGAGGGGCGGTCCGTGGGAGTTCCCAAACAAAAGTGCGGGAAACAGTGTCCCCTCTGTGCCTACTGTGAGGGCTGGAGTATGTAAAAACGACTCCAGCCCTCAGCGCTGATGCACTGACCAGCGTCCCGCCCCTCTCCTGACTGGCAGGTCTGGGGGCGGGAACGAACGGAAGCAGGCCGCAAAAGCCGGGGACTCGAGTTATCAGCGCGGCCGCCGTAAAAGCGCGGGCCGCGCTGAAGTCCCCGGCGCACCACAAGTGCCAGCCGCGCCGCAGTCCCAGCGGCCGGCGCGACCGATTCCCAGAAGTGTGCCTGCTTCAGCGAAGCTGAATGAGGCCATGGCACAAGCGCCGTAGCGCTGATGTCCCCCGGCGCACTACAACACCCAGCATGCTGCTGTGTGAGCGCCAAATGCACGGGGACACAGAGTACCTTGAGGAAGCAGGGCCATGTCCCTGATGTACTCCGCTCCAATCCAGCATCTTCTCCAGGGGCTGTAGATGGAGCACGGTCTCAGTGCCTGGAGACCAGTAAATCCCACTTCACCCAGAGCCCTGTAAAAAGGGATGGGGAAGGAATCAGCATGTGGGCTCCTGCCGCCGTACCCGCAATGGGTACCTCAACCTTACAAACACCTCCGACATAGAGTGGGGTGAGAAGGGAGCATGCTGGGAGCCCTGTATGGGCCCTCTTTTCTTCCATCCGACATAGTCAGCAGCTGCTGCTGACTAAAAACAATGGAGCTATGCGTGCGTGTCTGACCTCCTGCGCACAAAGCTAAAACTGAGGAATCCGTACTCCTACGGGAGGGTGTATAGCCAGAAGGGGAGGGGCCTTACACTTTTAAGTGTAGTTCTTTGTGCGGCCTCCAGAGGCAGTAGCTATACACCCACTGTCTGGGTCTCCCAATTAGGAGCGAAAAAGAAAAAACCAAAAAGCACATACCAGAAGACAAAAAACCCCAAAAAGTGCATACCATAAGACAAAAAAACCCCCAAAAAGCGCATACCATAAGACAAAAAAAAACCCAAAAAGTGCATACCAAAAGACAAAAAACCCCAAAAAGCGCATACCATAAGACAAAAAAACCCCAAAAAGCGCATACCATAAGACAAAACCCCCCCAAAAAGCACATACCATAAGACAAAAAAAACCCAAAAAGCACATACCAGAAGACAAAAAAACCCCCAAAAAGTGCATACCATAAGACAAAAAAAAAAGTGATTTTAAAATTATAATTGTAGGTCGTCTTATGTAAACACACAAGGATGATAGTTATCAACAGTCCAGGAAGGTATTACTTCACATCAGACTAGTCTGGCTTCGGTTCCTGTAATCACACCCCTCTGCATATGACTGACATGTTTACCAAGTTGTGTACTCATTATTCCAGCATCATGCAAGAACTTAGCGTTTGCTCTGAGCATCCGTTTCTGAGCATGTGCAGTGAAGCCTGGAGGATTTTACAGCTTCATTTTGTACTCTTTATTCCAGTAGTACGCATGAGCTTAACGTTTGCTCTGAGCATGTGCAGTGAAGCCTGGAGGACTCTACAGCTTCATTCTGTAATCTTTATTCCAGCACCACGCATGCACTTAACGTTTGCTCTGAGCATCCCTTTCTGAGCATGTGCAGTGAAGCCTGGAGGACTCTACAGCTTCATTTTGTACTCTTTATTCCAGTAGTACGCATGAGCTTAACGTTTGCTCTGAGCATGTGCAGTGAAGCCTGGAGGACTCTACAGCTTCATTCTGTAATCTTTATTCCAGCACCACGCATGCACTTAACGTTTACTCTGAGCATCCCTTTCTGAGCATGTGCAGTGAAGCCTGGAGGATGCTACAGCTTCATTTTGTACTCTCTTTTCTAGCACCATGCATGCGCTTAACATTTGCTTTAAGCATCCCTTTCTGACCATGTGCAGTGAAGCCTGGAGACTCTACAGCTTTATTCTATATTCTTTATTCCAGCAGCACGCATGAGCTTAATGTTTGCTCTGAGCATTTCTTTCTGGGCATGTGCAGTGAAGAATGGAGGACTCTACAGCTTCATTCTGTACTCTTTATTCTAGCACCATGCATGAGCTTAATGTCTGCTCTGAGCATCCCTTTCTGAGCATGTGCAGTGAAGCCTGGACTTTATAGCTGCATCTCCGCAGTGCGCATGCCTAAGGAGCTGTCCTGATGTAGTGACAAACATCCTTTTCTGAGCATGTGCAGAGAAGCCTGGAGGACTCTACAGCCTCATTCTGTACTCTTTATTCCAACACCACACATGAGCTTAACGTTTGCTCTGAGCATCCCTTTCAGAGCATGTGCGGTGAAGTCTGGAAGACTACAGCTTCATTCTGTACTCTTTATTCCAGCACCACGCATGAGCTTAATGTTTGCTCTGAGCATCCCTTTCTAAGCATGTGCAGTGAAGCCTGGGGAATGCCACAGCTTCTTTCTGTACTCTCAGCACCATGCATGTGCTCATCGTTTGCTCTGAGCATCCCTTTCTGAGCATGTGCAGTGAAGTCTAGAAAACTACAGCTTCATTCTGTACTCTTTATTCCAGCACTACGCATGAGCTTAATGTTTGCTCTGAGAATCCCTTTCTAAGCATGTGCAGTGAAGCCTGGACAGCTGCATCTCCGCAGTGCAGATGCCTAAGGAGCTGTCCTGATGTAGTGACAAACATCCTCTTCTGAGCATGTGCAATGAAGCCTGGAGGACTGTACAGCTTCATTCTGTACAATTTATTCCAGCACCACACATGTGCTTAACATTTGCTCTGAGCATCCCTTTCCAAGCATGTGCAGTGAAGCCTGGATAGCTGCATATCCGCAGTGGGCATGCCTAAGGAGCTGTACTGACATAGTGACAGTATTCCCCGCTGTGCACGCCATTCTATCACCACATCCCGCATTCCTGTGCTCTCCTGGACATGTGCAGTGCAAAGATAAAGTGGAGAAGAGTCCGCTTCACTGCACATGCTCAAGAAGGGATGCTTAGAGCAAACGATAAACATATGCGCTGCGCTGGATGAAGAGTAGGATAACGATCACATCTAGAGGGAACTGAACCCAGACTAGCCTGGGGGAATGAAGGCCCTGAGGGACTAGTCCTGGCTAAATAACACAAGACAAGCTGCAGTTTTTTGTTTCTTTTACAAATCAAAAGTTCATGTCCCACAGTAATAGGAGTGTTTAACCTTATGGTGGCAGTTCGGAGCCTTGAGGGACCTGACAATTGTACTATGGCTGTGATATCAATTTGCAGTGTAAAGGCAGAGTTTCCCTTTAAGCATGCAGTGGTTTTCCCATGTTCTGATGACTTGTTGCGCTGCGGTGTGACCGCTGTGTGATTACATCAGGACACAATGTACCGATCCGTTCAGCTACTCAGCACCAGCCTCCAGATCCCAGCAGACAAGTGGAGTGTTCCCGCATCCCTAATGGATCCGTAGATAATAACCGCCGCTGCCGCTCGCTCTTACAAATGCATATATCAACACTGCATGTCCTCGACAGGCTCTTAAAGGGAACACAAGAGGCTTTTCAAGGTCTAACAAAAGCTTTAAGTAAGAAAAATAAAAATCAGTGTCACCGCACCCCTACGAGTATTTGAGTTCCTGACTTTTAGGGTATGTGCGCACGTTGCTTTTTACCTGCTTTTTACCTGCTTTTTTGCTGCTTTTTCTTCTGCGCTGTTTAATGCCAAAATGGATGTGTTCTTCTATTCAAGCAAAGTCTATGGGAATTTGGGTTTCTTGTTCACACTTTGTGGTTCAAAATGCTGCCTTTTTGAGGCAGAACTTTGGTCAAAAACTCAGCTTTTCAAAGAAGCAACATGTCAATTGTTTTTGCCATTTGGGTTTTGCACTGCAAAGCTGAGTTTTTGACCAAAGTTCTGCCACAAAAAGGCAGCATTTTGAACAACATAGTGTGAACAAGAAACCCAAATTCCCATAGACTTTGCTTGAATAGAAGAACACATCCATTTTGGCATTAAACAGCGCAGAAGAAAAAGCAGCAAAAAAGCAGGTAAAAAGCAGGTAAAAAGCAACGTGCGCACATACCCTTAGTCATCAAGGTCTCAGGGGGTCCTATCTCTCCCCCTAGCGTCAATGTAGGTGATAACAGCCAGGAGCCATATACAGACCTTTGGCTGCTGCTGATAATCCCATGAACAGTGCCGTACTGCACCATATGGCCTTCCCTCGCATCACATAGCATCTCAATTTCAGCGGTATTTGCCATTACAGTGTGGGGGGCTGTGGGGGACATTTTACTGTGTCGCGCACTGTGGAGGCATCGTTCTGTTTCGTGACATCTATGGGTAAAATATCTCTTCAGAGAGCAAGACTAGAACTATAGTGCCACCTTTCAGTGACAATCCTAAAAGTCAGTGTCAGCCTTCTATTGAGCCTTGCCACATGACTTAGGATAAAAGCCAAACCACACACTCGGTTTGCAGACAGTGATTTTGGGGTGCTTGCCCCTCATGAGTAAAGTAAGAGGTCTGATTTGGCCAAGTGAAATGCCTTTGACAATGGTATAAGGGAGAGATGTAGGGACATCATACCGTGTGTGGGGACATCACACTGTGTGTGGGGTCTTCGTACTGTGTGTGGGGACATCATACTGTGTGTGGGGACATCATACTGTGTGTGGGGTCTTCGTACTGTGTGTGGGGACATTATACTGCATGTGGTGTTCTGTGGGGTCATCAGACTTTGTAAGGGGGCCTCATACTGCGTGTGGGGTCATCATACTGCGTGTGGGGTCATCATACTGCGTGTGGGGTCATCATACTGTGTGTGGGGTCATCATACTGCGTGTGGGGACATCATACTGTGTGTGGGGTCATCATACTGCGTGTGGGGTCATCATACTGTGTGTGGGGACATCATACTGTGTGTGGGGACATCATACTGCGTGTGGGGTCATCATACTGCGTGTGGGGTCATCATACTGCGTGTGGGGACATCATACTGTGTGTGGGGACATTATACTGCGTGTGGGGTCATCATACTGCGTGTGGGGACATTATACTGCGTGTGGGGTCATCATACTGTGTGTGGGGTCATCATACTGCGTGTGGGGTCATCATAGTGCGTGTGGGGACATTATACTGTGTGTGAGGACATCATACTGTGTGTGGGGACATCATACTGTGTGTGGGGTCATCATACTGCATGTGGGGTCATCATACTGCGTGTGGGGTTATCATACTGCGTGTGGGGTCATCATACTGCGTGTGGGGTCACCATTACTGCGTGTGGGGTTATCATACTGTGTGTGGGGTCATCATACTGCGTGTGGGGTCACCATTACTGCGTGTGGGGTTATCATACTGCGTGTGGGGTCATCATACTGCGTGTGGGGTCATCATACTGCGTGTGGGGACATCATACTGCGTGTGGGATCTTCATACTGTGTGTGGGGTCATCATACTGCGTGTGGGGTCATCATACTGTGTGTCGGGACATCATACTGTGTGTGGGGACATCATACTGCGTGTGGGGTCATCATAGTGTGTGTGGGGTCATCATACTGTGTGTGGGGTCATCATACTGTGTGTGGGGTCATCATACTGCGTGTGGGGTCATCATAGTGTGTGTTTGGACATCATACTGTGTGTGGGGTCATCATGCTGTGTGTGGGGTCATCATACTGCGTGTGGGGTCATCATAGTGTGTGGGGACATCATACTGCGTGTGGGGTCATCATGCTGTGTGTGGGGTCATCATACTGCGTGTGGGGACATCATACTGCGTGTGGGGTCATCATACTGTGTGTGGGGTCTTCATACTGTGTGTGGGGACATTATACTGCATGTGGTGTTCTGTGGGGTCATCAGACTTTGTAAGGGGGCCTCATACTGTGTGTGGGGACATCATACTGTGTGTGGGGACATCATACTGTGTGTGGGGACATCATACTGTGTGTGGGGTCATCATACTGCGTGTGGGGTCATCATACTGTGTGTGGGAACATCATACTGTGTGTGGGGTCATCATACTACGTGTGGGGTCATCATACTGCGTGTGGGGTCATCATACTGTGTGTGGGGACATCATACTGCTTGTGGGGTCATCATACTGCGTGTGGGGTCATCATACTGCGTGTGGGGTCATCATACTGCGTGTGGGGACATCATACTGCTTGTGGGGTCATCATACTGCATGTGGGGACATCATACTGCGTGTGGGGACATCATACTGTGTGTGGGGACATCATACTGCGTGTGGGGACATCATACTACGTGTGGGGTCATCATACTGTGTGTGGGGACATCATACTGCGTGTGGGGACATCATACTGCGTGTGGGGTCATCATACTGTGTGTGGGATCTTCATACTGTGTGTGGGGTCATCATACTGCGTGCGGGGTCATCATACTGTGTGTGGGGTCATCATACTGTGTGTGGGGTCATCATACTGTGTGTGGGGTCATCATACTGCGTGTGGGGTCATCATACTGCGTGTGGGGTCATCATACTGTGTGTGGGGACATCATACTGTGTGTGGGGACATCATACTGCGTGTGGGGTCATCATACTGTGTGTGGGGACATCATACTGCGTGTGGGGACATCATACTGCGTGTGGGGACATCATACTGCGTGTGGGGTCATCATACTGTGTGTGGGGACATCATACTGTGTGTGGGGTCATCATACTGTGTGTGGGGACATCATACTGTGTGTGGGGTCTTCATACTGTGTGTGGGGACATTATACTGCATGTGGTGTTCTGTGGGGTCATCAGACTTTGTAAGGGGGCCTCATACTGTGTGTGGGGACATCATACTGTGTGTGGGGACATCATACTGTGTGTGGGGACATCATACTGTGTGTGGGGTCATCATACTGCGTGTGGGGTCATCATACTGCGTGTGGGGTCATCATACTACGTGTGGGGTCATCATACTGCGTGTGGGGACATCATACTGCGTGTGGGGACATCATACTGCGTGTGGGGTCATCATACTGCGTGTGGGGTCATCATACTGCGTGTGGGGTCATCATACTGCGTGTGGGGACATCATACTGTGTGTGGGGACATCATACTGTCTGTGGGGTCATCATACTGCGTGTGGGGACATCATACTGCGTGTGGGGACATCATACTGTGTGTGGGGACATCATACTGTCTGTGGGGTCATCATACTGCGTGTGGGGACATCATACTGTGTGTGGGGTCATCATACTGTGTGTGGGGATATCATACTGCGTGTGGGGACATCATACTGCGTGTGGGGTCATCATACTGCGTGTGGGGACATCATACTGCGTGTGGGGTCATCATACTGCGTGTGGGGATATCATACTGTGTGTGGGGATATCATACTGTGTGTGGGGACATCATACTGCGTGTGGGGTCATCATACTGCGTGTGGGGATATCATACTGCGTGTGGGGATATCATACTGTGTGTGGGGACATCATACTGCGTGTGGGGTCATCATACTGCGTGTGGGGATATCATACTGTGTGTGGGGACATCATACTGTGTGTGGGGACATCATACTGTGTGTGGGGACATCATACTGCGTGTGGGGACATTATACTGCGTGTGGGGTCATCATACTGCGTGTGGGGACATCATACTGCGTGTGGGGATATCATACTGTGTGTGGGGATATCATACTGTGTGTGGGGACATCATACTGCGTGTGGGGTCATCATACTGCGTGTGGGGTCATCATACTGCGTGTGGGGTCATCATACTGCGTGTGGGGACATCATACTGCGTGTGGGGTCATCATACTGCGTGTGGGGACATCATACTGCGTGTGGGGACATCATACTGCGTGTGGGGTCATCATACTGCGTGTGGGGTCATCATACTGCGTGTGGGGATATCATACTGCGTGTGGGGATATCATACTGCGTGTGGGGATATCATACTGCGTGTGGGGACATCATACTGTGTGTGGGGACATCATACTGCGTGTGGGGACATCATACTGCGTGTGGGGTCATCATACTGCGTGTGGGGACATCATACTGCGTGTGGGGACATCATACTGCGTGTGGGGACATCATACTGCGTGTGGGGTCATCATACTGCGTGTGGGGTCATCATACTGCGTGTGGGGATATCATACTGCGTGTGGGGATATCATACTGCGTGTGGGGACATCATACTGCGTGTGGGGACATCATACTGCGTGTGGGGACATCATACTGCGTGTGGGGTCATCATACTGCGTGTGGGGATATCATACTGCGTGTGGGGATATCATACTGCGTGTGGGGACATCATACTGCGTGTGGGGACATCATACTGCGTGTGGGGTCATCATACTGCGTGTGGGGACATCATACTGCGTGTGGGGATATCATACTGCGTGTGGGGATATCATACTGCGTGTGGGGACATCATACTGCGTGTGGGGTCATCATACTGCGTGTGGGGTCATCATACTGCGTGTGGGGTCATCATACTGCGTGTGGGGACATCATACTGCGTGTGGGGACATCATACTGCGTGTGGGGACATCATACTGCGTGTGGGGTCATCATACTGCGTGTGGGGTCATCATACTGCGTGTGGGGATATCATACTGCGTGTGGGGACATCATACTGCGTGTGGGGTCATCATACTGCGTGTGGGGTCATCATACTGCGTGTGGGGTCATCATACTGCGTGTGGGGACATCATATTGCGTGTGGGGACATCATACTGCGTGTGGGGACATCATACTGCGTGTGGGGTCATCATACTGCGTGTGGGGTCATCATACTGCGTGTGGGGTCATCATACTGCGTGTGGGGACATCATACTGTCTGTGGGGTCATCATACTGTGTGTGGGGACATTATACTGCGTGTGGGGTCATCATACTGCGTGTGGGGACATCATACTGCGTGTGGGGACATCATACTGTGTGTGGGGACATCATACTGTCTGTGGGGTCATCATACTGTGTGTGGGGACATTATACTGCGTGTGGGGTCATCATACTGTGTGTGGGGACATCATACTGCTTGTGGGGACATCATACTGCGTGTGGGGTCATCATACTGCGTGTGGGGTCATCATACTGCGTGTGGGGTCATCATACTGCGTGTGGGGATATCATACTGCGTGTGGGGATATCATACTGCGTGTGGGGATATCATACTGTGTGTGGGGATATCATACTGTGTGTGGGGACATCATACTGTGTGTGGGGACATTATACTGCGTGTGGGGTCATCATACTGCGTGTGGGGTCATCATACTGCGTGTGGGGATATCATACTGCGTGTGGGGATATCATACTGTGTGTGGGGATATCATACTGTGTGTGGGGACATCATACTGTGTGTGGGGACATCATACTGTGTGTGGGGACATCATACTGCGTGTGGGGATATCATACTTTGTGTGGGGATATCATACTGTGTTTGGGGACATCATACTGCGTGTGGGGTCATCATACTGCGTGTGGGGTCATCATACTGCGTGTGGGGACATCATACTGCGTGTGGGGACATCATACTGCGTGTGGGGTCATCATACTGCGTGTGGGGTCATCATACTGCGTGTGGGGTCATCATACTGTGTGTGGGGACATCATACTGTCTGTGGGGTCATCATACTGTGTGTGGGGACATTATACTGTGTGTGGGGTCATCATGCTGTGTGTGGGGTCATCATACTGCGTGTGGGGTCATTATACTGCGTGTGGGGTCATTATACTGTGTGTGGGGACATCATACTGTGTGTGGGGACATCATACTGCGTGTGGGGTCATCATGCTGTGTGTGGGGTCATCATACTGCGTGTGGGGTCATTATACTGTGTGTGGGGACATTATACTGCGTGTGGGGACATCATACTGTGTGTGGGGACATTATACTGCGTGTGGGGACATTATACTGCGTGTGGGGACATCATACTGCGTGTGGGGACATCATACTGTGTGTGGGGACATCATACTGTGTGTGGGGTCATCATAGTGTGTGTGGGGACATCATACTGTGTGTGGGGACATCATACTGTGTGTGGGGACATTATACTGTGTGTGGGGACATCATACTGTGTGTGGGGACATCATACTGTGTGTGGGGACATCATACTGTGTGTGGGGACATCATACTGCGTGTGGGGTCATCATACTGCGTGTGGGGACATTATACTGCGTGTGGGGTCATCATAGTGTGTGTGGGGACATCATACTGTGTGTGGGGACATCATACTGTGTGTGGGGACATTATACTGTGTGTGGGGTCATCATAGTGTGTGTGGGGACATTATACTGTGTGTGGGGACATCATACTGTGTGTGGGGTCATCATACTGCGTGTGGGGATATCATACTGTGTGTGGGGACATTATACTGTGTGTGGGGTCATCATACTGCGTGTGGGGACATTATACTGTGTGTGGGGACATCATACTGTGTGTGGGGTCATCATACTGTGTGTGGGGTCATCATACTGCGTGTGGGGACATCATACTGCGTGTGGGGACATCATACTGTGTGTGGGGACATTATACTGTGTGTGGGGACATTATACTGTGTGTGGGGACATCATACTGCGTGTGGGGACATTATACTGTGTGTGGGGACATCATACTGTGTGTGGGGTCATCATACTGCGTGTGGGGACATTATACTGTGTGTGGGGACATCATACTGTGTGTGGGGTCATCATACTGTGTGTGGGGACATTATACTGCGTGTGGGGACATCATACTGCGTGTGGGGACATCATACTGTGTCTGGGGACATCATACTGCGTGTGGGGTCATCATACTGTGTGTGGGGACATCATACTGCGTGTGGGGTCATCATACTGCGTGTGGGGACATTATACTGCGTGTGGGGTCATCATAGTGTGTGTGGGGACATCATACTGTGTGTGGGGACATCATACTGTGTGTGGGGACATTATACTGTGTGTGGGGTCATCATAGTGTGTGTGGGGACATTATACTGTGTGTGGGGACATCATACTGTGTGTGGGGTCATCATACTGCGTGTGGGGATATCATACTGTGTGTGGGGACATTATACTGTGTGTGGGGTCATCATACTGCGTGTGGGGACATTATACTGTGTGTGGGGACATCATACTGTGTGTGGGGTCATCATACTGTGTGTGGGGTCATCATACTGCGTGTGGGGACATCATACTGCGTGTGGGGACATCATACTGTGTGTGGGGACATTATACTGTGTGTGGGGACATTATACTGTGTGTGGGGACATCATACTGCGTGTGGGGACATTATACTGTGTGTGGGGACATCATACTGTGTGTGGGGTCATCATACTGCGTGTGGGGACATTATACTGTGTGTGGGGACATCATACTGTGTGTGGGGTCATCATACTGTGTGTGGGGACATTATACTGCGTGTGGGGACATCATACTGCGTGTGGGGACATCATACTGTGTGTGGGGTCATCATACTGCGTGTGGGGACATTATACTGTGTGTGGGGACATCATACTGTGTGTGGGGTCATCATACTGTGTGTGGGGACATTATACTGCGTGTGGGGACATCATACTGCGTGTGGGGACATCATACTGTGTCTGGGGACATCATACTGCGTGTGGGGTCATCATACTGTGTGTGGGGACATTATACTGCGTGTGGGGACATCATACTGCGTGTGGGGACATCATACTGTGTGTGGGGACATCATACTGTGTGTGGGGACATCACACTGTGCGTGTGGAGGTTCTGTGGGGTCACCATACTGTGTAAGAGGTCATCATACTGTGTGGGATACTAAAGGAACATTATATTGTGTACAGGGGGCTGTGGGGTCCAACCTACTGTGTTGGGCATCATATTATGTGGGAGGCTGTGGGGGCATCATACTCTGTGCAGGGGCTGTGGTATCCATCAAACTGTGTGGGGTATCATACTATGTGGGAGGCTGTGGGGGCATCATACTGTATGGGGGGCTTTTCCCCCCGACCACGTACCTGTTTTGAATGTGTTGTAGAATCCACTGTCGGGAACTTCATTACTTTCCGGGCAACATGAGAAGCCTCTTTCTCTCCACCTAAAACCAGGGCAAATACAAAAACCTTATGATCAATGGGAGCAATCAGTTACCTTCTCTTTTACCCTACACCACCAGGAAACCAGTATTAACCCCTAATACACTAGACCACCAGGAAAACTACTTTTTCACCTACACTTCACTAGGCCACCAGGAAATCAGTATTATCCTTCCACTATCTTAGTCCACCAAGGAAACCAATAATACTCCTTCACAAGCCTAGACCACCAGGATTCAGTATTACCCACCACCACACTACACCAAGGAACATGTCATTTCCCCTCCAATAAGCTAGAACTCCAGGAAAACTGCATTTGCCCTCCACTACACTACCACCAGTGAAATTGCTACCTCCCCTGCACTACCCTAGCCCACTAGGAAATCAGTATTACCCATCCACTACACTAGCCCACCAGGGATAATTATTTCCCCTCCAAAACACTGGACCACCAGGAAACTGTGATCTCCCTCCACTACCCTAGACGATAAAGGTATCAGACAAGTCAGACTCACCAGTGCAGCACAAAGATGAGAGTGATCAGGAAGGCCGAAACTATATCGGTGAGAATCCACATCAGGTTGTACTGCCCCGGGGTCTGGAAAACAATGCAGGGCAGATCATGAACCCCAGAGAGTGCGAGACCCTCATACGTAAGAGGACCAATAACCAAATATATATAACAACTGCACACATATATATCTTACCAAGAGAAACATGGGCTCCCGCATCTTCTTCAGTATGTGCACAGAATTTGTGGTGACGGAATAAGCTCCAGAGCACCAAGCCAAGGAGAAGAGCCACGGCTCGCTGATCACATACAGGTTAGTGGTAATATTGGCAGCAGCATATGCACTAAAAAGCAAGGAAAATACATGACTCAATCCTGTTATATTTATTATAGGGGCAGTATTATAGTAGTTATATTCTTGTATATAGGAGCAGTATTATAATAGTTATATTCTTGTACATAGGGGCAGTATTATAGTAGTTATATTCTTGTACATAGGGGCAGTATTATAATAGTTATATTCTTGTACATAGAGGCAGTATTATAGTAGTTATATTCTTGTACATAGAGGCGGTATTATAGTAGTTATATTCTTGTACATAGGAGCAGTATTATAATAGTTATATTCTTGTACATAGGGACAGTATTATAGTAGTTATATTCTTGTACATAGGGGCAGTATTATAGTAGTTATATTCTTGTACATAGAGGACAGTATTATAGTAGTTATATTCTTGTACATAGAGGACAATATTATAGTAGTTATATTCTTGTACATAGAGGCAGTATTATAGTAGTTATATTCTTGTATATAGGAGCAGTATTATAGTAGTTATATTCTTGTACATAGAAGCAGTATTATAGTAGTTATATTCTTGTACATAGGAGCAGTATTATAGTAGTTATATTCTTGTACATAGGAGCAGTATTATAGTAGTTATATTCTTGTACATAGGGGCAGTATTATAGTAGTTATATTCTTGTACATAGGGGCAGTATTATAGTAGTTATATTCTTGTACATAGGGTCAGTATTATAGTAGTTATATTCTTGTATATAGGAGCAGTATTATAGTAGTTATATTCTTGTACATAGGAGCAGTATTATCGTAGTTATATTCTTGTACATAGAGGACAGTATTATAGTAGTTATATTCTTGTACATAGAGGCAGTATTATAGTAGTTATATTCTTGTACATAGAGGCAGTATTATAGTAGTTATATTCTTGTACATAGAGGACAGTATTATAGTAGTTATATTCTTGTACATAGAGGCAGTATTATAGTAGTTATATTCTTGTATATAGGAGCAGTATTATAGTAGTTATATTCTTGTACATAGGAGCAGTATTATAGTAGTTATATTCTTGTACATAGGGGCAGTATTATAGTAGTTATATTCTTGTACATAGGGACAGTATTATAGTAGTTATATTCTTGTACATAGAGGACAGTATTATAGTAGTTATATTCTTGTACATAGGGACAGTATTATAGTAGTTATATTCTTGTACATAGAGGACAGTATTATAGTAGTTATATTCTTGTACATAGGGACAGTATTATAGTAGTTATATTCTTGTACATAGAGGACAGTATTATAGTAGTTATATTCTTGTACATAGGGGCAGTATTATAGTAGTTATATTCTTGTACATAAGTGCAGTATTATAGTAGTTATATTCTTGTACATAGGGGCAGTATTATAGTAGTTATATTCTTGTACATAGGGTCAGTATTATAGTAGTTATATTCTTGTATATAGGAGCAGTATTATAGTAGTTATATTCTTGTACATAGGAGCAGTATTATAGTAGTTATATGCTTGTACATAGAGGACAGTATTATAGTAGTTATATTCTTGTACATAGAGGCAGTATTATAGTAGTTATATTCTTGTACATAGAGGCAGTATTATAGTAGTTATATTCTTGTACATAGAGGACAGTATTATAGTAGTTATATTCTTGTACATAGAGGACAATATTATAGTAGTTATATTCTTGTACATAGAGGCAGTATTATAGTAGTTATATTCTTGTATATAGGAGCAGTATTATAGTAGTTATATTCTTGTACATAGGAGCAGTATTATAGTAGTTATATTCTTGTACATAGGGGCAGTATTATAGTAGTTATATTCTTGTACATAGGAGCAGTATTATAGTAGTTATATTCTTGTACATAGGGGCAGTATTATAGTAGTTATATTCTTGTACATAGGGACAGTATTATAGTAGTTATATTCTTGTACATAGAGGACAGTATTATAGTAGTTATATTCTTGTACATAGGAGTAGTATTATAGTAGTTATATTCTTGTACATAGGGACAGTATTATAGTAGTTATATTCTTGTACATAGAGGACAGTATTATAGTAGTTATATTCTTGTACATAGAGGACAATATTATAGTAGTTATATTCTTGTACATAGAGGCAGTATTATAGTAGTTATATTCTTGTATATAGGAGCAGTATTATAGTAGTTATATTCTTGTACATAACATAGGGGTAGTATTATAGTAGTTATATTCTTGTACATAGGGGCAGTATTATAGTAGTTATATTCTTGTACATAGGGACAGTATTATAGTAGTTATATTCTTGTACATAGGGACAGTATTATAGTAGTTATATTCTTGTACATAGGAGCAGTATTATAGTAGTTATATTCTTGTACATAGGGACAGTATTATAGTAGTTATATTCTTGTACATAACATAGGGGTAGTATTATAGTAGTTATATTCTTGTACATAGGGGCAGTATTATAGTAGTTATATTCTTGTACATAGGGACAGTATTATAGTAGTTATATTCTTGTACATAGGGACAGTATTATAGTAGTTATATTCTTGTACATAGGGACAGTATTATAGTAGTTATATTCTTGTACATAGGGACAGTATTATAGTAGTTATATTCTTGTACATAGGAGCAGTATTATACTAGTTATATGTTTACATTCTTCTTATATTTTAGTACACAGGGTACTGGCAATACTTGGTATATTAGATATAGCTGGTGGGGAATGTTTCCTGCGGGGCTGATATCGCTCTGTATTGTGGCCGGCGAGGTTCTTTATCCGCAGTCGCAGGGTGATGTGACAGTATAAGGGGGCTGCACAGATCTTACAATGGCGGGGTAATCAATGTTGGCTTTTTATGCTGGTGTAATTGGACATCTCTGGAGCCAGGTGCGTGTGGGCGACTATTACTGTCAGAGGGCCGTGAGACGCAGCGGTGGGCCGGGAAACACAGCGGTGGGCCGTGATCTGGGATTGTATGGCCGTGTGTGGATAATCAGCATTATCATTGTGTCACTGCCAGGAAACAATCCGGCCGAAAATAGATTTCTGCATAAACATGGCCGGCGTTAAATAATCCTGAGCTAATGTCAGACTCGTGTTCTGCTGCCAGGGTGCAGGAAGAAGCCGTGTGAGTTTTGTGCCGACGCTGTGGCGATATCACCACATTATAACATGCACTGCTTTTACCGGAGGCGATGTATTAATGGTGATCGACACAACGCAGATTCTGGTTGCTAGGTTACTATAATAACCTTATATAAAAGGCTTTGGTTGCTAGGCAGTGTATCCTTAACAACCAAACTGTCAGGATATATTTATTTGATGTTCAGATGACATTGCTGTAGCGGTGCCCGAGCCGAGGGTTATGGCAGGGAGAATAGAAGCATGCTTATGGTCAAAGGACAAGATAGGGTAACAGTCAAAAGCAGGGTAAAGGGTCAGGACCAGGCGTAGAATAACAGTTATCTGACTATCCAAGGAACATGGCCTCAGACGTCACCTGAAATTCTAGGCAAGACATAATGGCTGGAGGTCTTCTCATTAGGTAGGCCGCTAGGCCCAACGTCAAGTCTAGGTGCTCGTTGTCTTAGCAACCTGATGCCACCATGGCTTAAAACCAGGAAGTCAAAGCATCTGGATGCCTATTAACCTGGCAAGGCATTTGTCAGGAGCCGTGGCTGCGATGCAGCACTGCCCCGGGTAACAATTAGGTCTGTACAGGTTTTATCCTCTACATGTAACTAGGAAAGTTCCTATTCAGAGATGGCCTGTCACAAGAAGGGCTTTGCAACCATCATCAACTGTCATGGCGGCGTCAGGAGACTACAGATTGTCCCGCTCTGCCTGCTAACTTCTCTGATATCTGTGATCAGCGAGGGAGACTCAGGTGTTGACCCACACAGACTGGTAGTTCATAGGCAGGCTAGCAAGAGTTAGTCTTCTAGTCTGCTTGTTAATCTCCTTT
Organism: Anomaloglossus baeobatrachus; assembly: GCF_048569485.1. Taxonomy (NCBI): domain Eukaryota; kingdom Metazoa; phylum Chordata; class Amphibia; order Anura; family Aromobatidae; genus Anomaloglossus; species Anomaloglossus baeobatrachus. Next base: position 764,203,687 of record NC_134354.1, read on the forward strand.
CGTCACATGTAGAGAAAGAGCCAGTCACATTCGCTCCCCTCCTATATATGCTGGCTAGACTATTCCATTAGTGCCAGCTATAGCTTTTCTATACTGGTCTGGTGAGGTGTTGTAATCCAGACTTACTGGTGATTGTAGTGCTTTATTGCTGTGAGCTGTTGTGGTGTTAACCCTTGTTGTCCTTTTATTGTTGCAGCCTTACTTCTCTTTCTTTTCTCCTTAGTTTCTTACTGTTTATTCCTGTGAATTTTTAGTGTGTCTCAGTTTCTGTTTTTCCCTGTCTGTCTACATCTGTGTTTTCATCACACTCCTGCCCCTTCCTTCCCTAGAGGAGACAGAAGATAGATTAGCTCTGCTCAGGAAAATATCCAGGTCTCTCCACCATTAGGAGTAACCCTGATGACAGGGATAGCCTAGCGTGAAGAACAGTATAGGAATCCCATGTGCCTCGTTATTCTGCAGTCACATTGTGATGCAGCCTTAGGCGGGCTTTGCACGTTGCGACATCGCAAGTCGATGCTGCGATGTCGCACGTGATAGTCCCCGCCCCCGTCGCAGGTACGATATCTTGTGATAGCTGGCGTAGAGAAAATTATCGCTACGCCAGCTTCACATGCACTCACCTGCCCTGCGACCGTCGGTCTGGCCGGCGACCCGCCTCCTTCCTAAGGGGGCGGGTCGTGCGGCGTCATAGCGACGTCACACGGCAGGCGGCCAATAGCGGCAGAGGGGCAGAGATGAGCAGGATGTAAACATCCTGCCCACCTCCTTCCTTCCGTATAGCCACCGGCGGCATGTTCCGGCTTTACACACAGCGATGTGTGCTGCTGCAGGAACGCGGAACAACATCGTACCTGTCGCGGCAGCGTAATTATGAAAAAGTCGGAGCCTGCACCGATGATATGATAACGACGCTTTTGCGCTCGTTAATCGTATCATCTAGGATTTACACACAACGATGTCGAAAGTGACGCTGGATGTGCGTCACTTTCGATTTGACCCCACCGACATCGCACGTGCGATGTTGCAACGTGCAAAGCCGCCCTTAGTGTCATTTGGGGCCCTTGAGCAACGAAATACCAATGGGTTCCTCTTCGCTTTCCATTTTTCCTTCACATTTTCCAAGAACTATAACTTTTTAGACTTTTTTGGGTCGCTAGAGCTGTTATGACCACTTTTTATTTGGGAAAAGAGCTTTAGTTTTATTGGTACCATTTTGGGGTCCACATTATCTGACCAAAAAAACAGCAATTCTGCCATGGTGTATATTTTGTTTTCTTATTTTTGGTTTTAGCATTCACCATTTGGAATAAATATTTTAATATTTTATTAATTCAAAATTTCCTTTATTCCAAACATGTAAAAAAAAAAAGGAAAAATAAATAAATAAATATCTAAATAAATAAATATATATATATATATATAATATTTTTTTAATTTATTTTTACATATTTGGACTATATATATATATATATATATATATATACACATATATATATTTATTTATTTTTTTTTATAGGATTTATTTATTTTTTCAAATATTTTATATAAGTCTCCCTAGGGGACTTGATCCTGTGAACTTGATTGTCAGTAGAATATAATACAATATTTAATTGTGAATTTATATATCTTAGGAAGCCCACCTCCAAACTGGGATGTATAGATGTACAAACATGGCAGACATGGTGGCTGTCAAGAAGCTTCCCAGCCGCCATGACAATGCAATCGCCAACCATATTGCATGGGAGCCAACAGGCGTCAGAAAGGGCACCTTCCCCAATTTCCAACCTTTTAATTGCTTCTGTCATTATTGACAGAGGCATCAAAGAGGCTAAACTTGGGCGCTGGGTGTATAACACAGCCAGCAATGGAGCTGTATCTGCTCCATAAACGCAGAGTGTTGGATATCCTCAATGGAAACCTAAGCAGAGCGGAAACCCCCAGGCACCGTGGGCATCCGGCACCTACCTGCCCAGTTCCCATTCACTGACAAGAAGCAGATTCGTTGAGAATAGTATACTTTTAAGACACAGAATTATTGCCCCCTTGTTGTTAATACTTAGGACAGACTGGTTGCTAGGGATATGCTGCATGACAACCTCGTATAAAAGACTGGTTGTCAGGAAGTATATCCCTGGCAACCAGAAAAATACATAGGACCAGTATTAACATTGTGCTGAGGGTAGAAAAGCGGAAAACTTGCTTGGGTGCCATAGGGCCATTCCCAGCATTCATAATCAGAGCACCCTAAAAATGGAGATCCCCTTTAAGCATAGCATATAGAAATAAAAAGGCAGACATTATAAGGCACGGTCTGTAGCAACTACCTGATGTCTCGCTGGGACATCTCGCTGTACGGCAGGTTGAGCTTCACGATGTGATTGCTGACAAGGTCTTCGATATTCGCTTTGAACCCCAATGTCTGCTGAAAACCAGGGTGCAAGGACTGGACGAAGGGTCTCATATCATTTGCTAACCATAAAACCTTAAAAAAAAAAAAAAAACAAAAAAAAAAACCATGATGAATCTTACAGGAATTGACTTCTCTTCCTGCAGTACCACTTTTCACCATCACCAGTAACTAGAAGTCTCTATAAACTACAATGCAACAGCGCCCCCGCGTTGAATTTGAAGGTAAAAATCATATGTAAAATGTTATAAGTACAATCACAGTATGTCCCCACTGTTTATTTGGGATTACATTTTCCTAAATTATAACTAATCCCAAATAAATAGCGGGGACATAATTTTATTTAATAAGAAGAGGTTTGCAATGTTTCTATTTTTGAGCATAATTGCTGCTATCCCTTTAAAGGGAATCTGTCAGGTGATTTTCTAGTAGATTACTAATGTTATCTTTAACCCTTCAGCCCCGGGGCACTTTCCGTTTTTGCGTTTTTGTTTTTTGCTCCCCTTCTTCCGAGAGCCGTAACTTTTTTATTTTTCCGTCAATCTTGCCATATGAGGGCTTGTTTTTTGAGGGACAAGTTGTACTTTTAAATGAAACCATAAGTTTTACCATATGGTGTACTGGAAAGCAGCAAAAAAATATTCCAAGTGTGGAAAAATTGCAAAAAAAGTGTGATGGCACAATAGTTTTTGGGTCACGGTGTTCACTATATGGTAAAACTGATGTGTGGGTATGATACCTGAGGTTGGTGCGAGTTTGTAGACACCAAACATGTATAGGTTTACTTGTATCTAAGGGGTTAAAAAAAATTCACAAGTTTGTCCAATAAAAGTGGCGCACGTTTTGCGCCATTTTCCGAAACACGTAGCGTTCTTATTTTTTGGGATCTATGGCTCAGTGACGGCTTATTTTTTGCGTCTCGAGCTGATTTTTCTAATGGTAGCATTTTTGCGCAGATGCTACATTTTGATCGCCTGTTATTACATTTTGCGTAAAACGTGCGGCGACCAAAAAACGTAATTTTGGCGTTTGGAATTTTTTTGCCACTACGCCGTTTACCAATCAAATTAATTGATTTTATATTTTGATAGATCGGGCATTTCTGAACGCGGCGATACCAAATATGTGTATATTTATTTATTTTTTAACCCTTTAATTTTCAATGGGGGGAAAGGGGGGTGATTTGAACTTTTAGGTTTTTTGTTTTTATTTTTAATTTTTTAAAACTTTTTTTTTACTTTTTTTATTTTATTTTAATAGTCCCCCTAGGGGGCTATAGCGATCAGCAATCCGATTGCTGATCGCTATCTGCTGATCACAGCTATACCGCTGTAAACAGCAGAAATAGTCACTTTCTTTCTTCCTCTGCTCCGTGCCGAGGAAGAATGAAAGTGAAACTTCGTAGCACCAGGCGTCATCACATGACCCTGTGCTACGATGGCAACCACCGAACGTCACGTGATCACTCACGTGACGTCCGGAGGGGGCGGCGGTAAGTAAAAAAGATGGCCGCGCGCATATAGATCTCGCTGCCAGACTTTGGCAGCGAGATCTAAGGGGTTAATGTTCCGGGTGGAATGCGATTCCACTCGGAACATGTAGGCACACATGTCAGCTGTTGAAAACAGCTGATATGTGTGCCGATCCACGCCGCCTGCCCGCGGCAGGGGGCGGGGCTTACCGGGACACGATCCATGACGGATATATCCGTCCATGGTCGTGAAGGGGTTAAATAAGACTGAAACAGACCTTTCTAGGATCCGTAACTTTTATTGCTGTAGATTCTCCTGTTATCTTGTTGTAAGCTCCGTAGAATTCAGTGTGACTTAGTAACTAGTCAAGCATATGTAAATACAAACTGCATATGCTCTGCTGCTTAAGCAGGCTTTTTAGGATCAGTAAGTTTTATTGCTGTACCTTTTCCTATTATCTTGTTGTAAGCTTCATACAATTGAATATGCCCTGCTGCTTAAGCAGACCTTTTTGGATCAGTAAGTTTTATTGCTGTACCTTTTCCTATTATCTTGTAAGCACCATAGAATTCAATGTGACGTAGTAACTAGTCAAGCATATGTAAATACAAACTGCATATGCTCTACTGCTTCAGCAGGCTTTTTAGGATCAACAAGTTTTATTGCTGTACCTTTTCCTATTATCTTGTAAGCTCCATAGAATTCAGTGTGACGTAGTAACTAGTCAAGCGTATGTAAATACAAACTGCATATGCTCTGCTGCTTCAGCAGGCTTTTTAGGATCAGCAAGTTTTATTGCTGCAGCTTTTCCTATTATCTTGTTGTAAGCTCCATAGAATTGAATATGCCCTGCTGCTTAAGCAGACCTTTTTGGATCAGTAAGTTTTATTGCTGTACCTTTTCCTATTATTTTGTAAGCTCCATAGAATTCAATGTGATGTAGTTACTAGTCAACCATATGTAAATTCAAACTGCATATTCTCTGCTGCTTAAGCAGGCTTTTTAGGATCAGTAAGTTTTATTGCTGTATCTTTTCCTATTATCTTGTTGTAAGCTCCATAGAATTGAATATGCCCTGCTGCTTAAGCAGACCTTTTTGGATCAGTAAGTTTTATTGCTGTACCTTTTCCTATTATCTTGTTGTAAGCTCCATAGAATTCAGTGTGACCTAGTAACTAGTGAAGGATATGTAAATACAAACTGCATATGCTCTGCTGCTTAAGCAGACCTTTTTGGATCAGTACGTTTTATTGCTTTACCTTTTCCAATTATCTTGTTGTAAGCTCCACAGAATTCAGTGTGACGTAGTCACTAGTGAAGCATATGTAAATACAAACTGCATATGCCCTGCTCTCCCCTCCCATTTATTGCTGTATCTTTTCCTGTTATCTTGCTGTACGCTCTTGAGAATTCAGTGTCTTGTGATGGCTAGTCAAGTGTATGTAACTACAATTTGCATATACCCTGCTCCCCCTTCCATTTATTGCTGTAGCTCCTTCTGTTATCTTGCTGTAAGCTCTTGAGAATTTAGTGTCTCATGACAGCTAGTTAAGTGTATGTAAACACAAATTGCATATGCACTACTCCACCTTACCCACCTTCATTCACTATTACTGCTGAGAGGTGGAAGGGAGTATGGGTAGGGGTCGCAGTGCAAAACCAGTTCATATTTACTATCACTGATGCCAGCACTGAGAGATGGGAAGGGGGAGCAGGGCATATGCATTCTGTATTTACATATGCTTGACTAGTTACTATGTCACACTAAATTCTCCGGTGCTTACAACAAGATAACAGGAAAAGGTAGAGCAATAAAACTTACTGATCCTGTTAGAGCTGCTTAAGCCCAATTTAAAGATTCGTATTGTACTAGAAAATCACCTGACAGATTCCCTTTATATGATATATTAGACTTTATCATGCAGCACAGAATTATTTTTAACATCCATGTACCAGTTTTGGATCAATAGCAGCTTCATTGATGACTTCCAATGTCCGGTTAATCCAAGTTTCTCGATAGGGATGATCCTGCGGAGGGCGATAGAGGTCAAAGAGAACAGTCTTATTGGCACGGTTGGCGAGCTTTAGGTAATCGATCAGTTTGTAAATGGACTGATTCATTGCCGTCTGCTGGGCTTCATTAGACAAGGATTCCATATATGAAAATGGCGGTTTCTGGGGAATAAGAAAAAGAAGTGTTAAAGGGAACTTCTTAAAGGTAACTTTAAAAAAAAAGTGCTTATATTCTGATCAAATTTAATCCCCTTCTAAAGATTAGGAGATGACTGATCATTCTGTCCTAGTCTACACAGCAAAGCTGAATAGTGAGCTACAGAAACAAGAAATAGCAGAATACTGTAAGATGATGCCTTAAATGATAATTTACCATATTTCCCTTTAAATGAGCCTGGCACTGCGGCATATACACAGGATATTGGAATTACCTGTATGAACCACTTCCCAGCATTCAGATTCTCCAGCATATCCCAAGGTAAAAAGGCAGCATTGATTTTCGTTAGGTTGGGAAACACGACCGCCACATTTGTTGTTCTTTTTAAAGTGCTGTCATGCATTAGAAAGGGCACTCCGTCATAACTGCAAGGTAAGAACATTACAGTAATTATCAGTAAATATGGGATTAGTCGCCGACCATAGGTGCTGAGCACTGGATGAAAGCCACAAATGCAGCACATAACCATCCAATTATGCAGTGACAATGACGGGTTTGTTAGGGATCCTGAATCAGGAATGTGGCACGGCACAAATCAGCTCAGTGCCCGGATCTACACCCAAATCATTTCACTACCTACAAATCAGGAACCGAAACACAAGTACATACAGCTACGGTATTATATAATCCCAGACTTAAAATCAGCACCTGATAATAATATACCCTAAGCTAGTAAAGACAGATTAACACAATATTATACTGACCCTCGTGTACAAGAATATAACTACTATTATACTGCCCCTTATGTACAAGAATATAACTACTATAATACTGCCCCTATGTACAAGAATATAACTACTATAATACTGCCCCTAAGTACAAGAATATCTACTATAATACTGCCCCTAAGTACAAGAATATATCTACTATAATACTGCCCCTAAGTACAAGAATATAACTTCTATAATACTGCCCCTAAGTACAAGAATATAACTACTATAATACTGTTCCTTTGTACATTAATATAACTACTATAATACTGCCCCTAAGTACAAGAATATAACTACTATAATACTGCCCCTATGTAGAAGAATATAACTAGTATAATACTTCCCCCTATGTACAAGAATATAACTCCTATAATACTGCCCCAATGTACAAGAATATAACTACTATAATACTGCCCCTATGTACAAGAATATAACTACTATAATACTGCCCCCTATGTACAAGAATATAACTACTATAATACTGCCCCTATATACAAGAATTTAACTACTATAATACTGCTCCTATGTACAAGAATATAACTACTATAATACTGCCCCTATGTACAAGAATATAACTACTATAATACTGCTCCTATGTACAAGAAATATAACTACTATAATACTGCCCCCTATGTACAAGAATATAACTGCTATAATACTGCCTCCTATGTACAAGAATATAACTACTATAATACTGCTCCTATGTACAAGAATATAACTACTATAATACTGCCCCTATGTACAAGAATATAACTACTATAATACTGCTCCTATGTACAAGAATATAACTACTATAATACTGCCCCCTATGTACAAGAATATAACTACTATAATACTGCCCCTATATACAAGAAATTACTATAATACTGCCCCTATGTACAAGAATATAACTACTATAATACTGCTCCTATGTACAAGAATATAACTACTATAATACTACCCCCATGTACAAGAATATAACTACTATAATATTGCCCCTATATACAAGAATATAACTACTATAATACTGCCCCCTATGTACAAGAATATAACTACTATAATACTGCCCCTATATATAAAGAAATTACTATAATACTGCCCCTATGTAGAAGAATATAACTAGTATAATATTTCCCCCTATGTACAAGAATATAACTCCTATAATACTGCCCCAATGTACAAGAATATAACTACTATAATACTGCCCCTATGTACAAGAATAAAGAGAATTTTGTTTACTTACCGTAAATTCTTTTTCTTATAGTTCCGACATGGGAGACCCAAACCATGGGTGTATAGCTACTGCCTCCGGAGGACACACAAAGTACTACACTAAAAGTGTAGCTCCTCCCTCCGAGCATATACACTCCCCGGATGACAAATCCAACCAGTTTAGTGCCAAAGCTGAAGGAGGACATCCACCCATAAGTAGAGATAGAGTAAAACCCGGAACAACCGGAACTTCTGTCTACAACAACAGCCGGTGAAAACACACGGAACAAGAAAGCTGCCAACAGGCAACAGGGAGGGTGCTGGGTCTCCCATGTCGGAACTATAAGAAAAAGAATTTACGGTAAGTAAACAAAATTCTCTTTTTCTTTATCGTTCCTTATGGGAGACCCAAACCATGGGACGTCTCAAAGCAGTCCATGGGTGGGAAATAAACAGAAACCGAGAAGTAGGCGAAACCTAACTTCACAAATGGGCAACAGCCGTCCGAAGGATGCGTCTGCCCAAGCTCGCATCTGCCGAAGCATGAGCATGCACTTGGTAGTGCTTCGAAAGAGAGTGCAGACTAGACCAAGTGGCAGCCTGACAGACCTGCTGAGCCGTAGCCCAAGAGGCACCGACGGCTCTGGTCGAGTGCGCCTTAATCCCCGGCGGGGGAGGCATCTGAGAACATTGGTAGGCATCGGATATGGCCGACCTATTCAATGAGCTAGGGTCGGTTTAGAAGCCGAGAGACCCTTGCGCTGACGTGTGGTCAGCACGCAAAGAGAGGTGCACCGCCTAAGAAAACAGCGGTGCGTGACACATAGATCCGGAGCGTCCGCACCAAATCTAAGGCATGCAACGCTTTCTCAAAGCGATGCATAGGGGCCGAATAAAGGGAAGACAATGAAATGTCCTGGTTAAGGTGGAAAGGAGACACCACCTTAGGGAGAAGGCCCGGAGTTGGACGGAGAACCATCTTGTCTTGGTGAAAAAAACCAAAAAGGGTGACTCCGAAGAGAGCACAGTCAAATAAGAGACTCTCCTGAGAGAAATTATGGCCACCAGAAAGACCACTTTCTGTGAAAGACTAAACAACGAAACCTCCCTAAGAGGCTCAAAGGGGGGTTTCTGTAAGGCCATGAGGACCAGAGTAAGGTCTCAGGGATCCAGAGACCGCCGGAAAGGCGGAATGATGTGAGATGCGCCCTGCATGAAGGTGCGCACCTGGGCTAGTCGGGCGATATGCCGCTGGAACAATGCTGACAGAGCCGAGACCTGTCCCTTGAGAGAAAGGACAGGATGGTCGGCAAGGAAAAAACGGCCAAGGAGCATGGCCGGAAGAACGACACCAGGACAGGAAAATTCTCCAAGTCCTGAGGTAAATCCTGGCCGAGGAAGACTTCCGAGCCTGAGTCATAGTGAAGATGACCTCGGAAGGAATGCCTGAAGCCGTAAGGATTCAGGGCTCAAGAGCCACGCCGTCAATCTGAGAGCCGCAGAATTGTTGTGGAAAACGGACCCTCTGAGAGAACGTCTGGCCGGTCCGGGAGATGCCACGGCACCTCCACGAGCAGACGGAGCAGGTCTGGGAACCAAGCTCGCCTGGGCCTGGGGCGATGAGTACGACCCGACGGCCCTCCATTTTGATCTTGCGCAGGACTCTGGGCAAGAGAGCTAGAGGGGGAAACACGTAGGCCAGACGGAACTGGGACCAATCTGGAACCAGCGCGTCCGTGCCAAGGCCTGAGGATCGTGGGAGCGAGCCACGTAAACCGGGACCTTGTTGTTGTGCCGGGATGCCATTAGATCCACTTCCGGAGTGCCCTGCCTGCTAAATTGACTGGAACACTGCCGGATGCAGGGCTCACCCGCCGCTGTCCACGGTTTGACGGCTGAGATAATCTGCCTCCCAGTTTTCCCTGGGATGTGGACTGCGGATATGGTGGACTCGGAGTCCTCCGTCCACTGAAGGATATGTTGAACTTCCAACATTGCTAGGCGGCTGCGAGTCCAAGGACTACAGCCCTGATTTCTAGCACATTGATCGAGAGGGCTGATTCGGACGGAGTCCAAGTGCCCTGTGCTCGGTGGTGGAGAAACTGCTCCCCAGCCGGATAGACTGGCATCCGTGGTGAGAATCACCCAGGACGGGGCCAGAAAGGAGCGTCCCTGGTACAGAGAGAGGGGCCGAAGCCACCACTTAAAGAGAGCTCCTGGTCTGTGGCGATAGAGCCACCAGTCTGTGCAAGGACGAAGTCCCTTGCCCCAACAGCGGAAAATGTCCAGCTGCAGGGGACGCAGATGGAACTGGCAAGGGGAACCGCTTCTATTGACGCCACCATCTGACCCAGCACCTGCATGAGGTGCCTGATGGAATGACGGCGGAGCCTCAGCAGAGAGCGAACCGCCAGATGAAGAGACTGCTGTTTGACTAAGGGCAGCTTCACAAGTGCCAGCAGAGTCTCGAATTGCATTCCCAGGTACGTAAGTTCCTGGGTCGGGGTCAAGGGAGAGCCTGCCACCGACCAAGGACGTTACTGGCGCGGCCAGATAATCAAGAGGAGGCTGCCCTGGTGGCAGCAGCTCCTGCCGACTTAGGACACGGCTTCATGCGCCAGTTGGTTTACGGACCTTGGCTGAGTTAGTGGACGAGTCCGAGGGCTTAGAGGACGACCAGTTAGAGGAAACGAAGGGAACGAAACCTCGACTGGTTCCTGCCCTGGAAGGTTTCCTGGGTTGTGGCATGGAAGTACTCTTCCTGCCAAAAACTTCCTTAATAATTTCATCCAGTTGTTCACCGAATAGACTGGTCCCAGCAAAAGGGAGTCCAGCAAGGAACTTCTTAAGAAGCATCTGCCTTCCACTCTCGAAGCCACAGGAACCTGCGGATAGCGAGGGAAGTAGCCGAGGCCACCGCAGTGCGGTGACAGTCTCCAGCTATAGGATGAAAAGACTGAAGCCTGGAAGTTAAGGCAACCAATTCGGGCATAAAGGCCCTGGTGAGGGACTGCATCTCCTCCCGAGAAGCAGAGATGGCTTTGAGAGCCCGCACTGCTGCAAAAGATGGGGAGAACGAGGCCCCTGCCGCCTCATATATACATTTGGCCAGAAGGACAACCTGGCGGACAGTGGGATCCTCAGAGAGGAGCCGTCAGCCACTGATACAACTGTCCGGGCTGAAAGTCTAGACCCCGGAGGGTCCACCCTTGGTGAATGAGCCCACTCCTTGACCACCATTGGTGGAAAGGGGAAACAGTCATCAGAACCACGCTCTGGGAAGCGTCTGTCAGGACAGGCTCTGGGCTTGGTCACAGTGACCTGAATGCTGGAGTGGATAAGGAACACACTCCTTGTTCTCTTAGGCAAGGTATACTGATGCTTTTCTGCCAAAGAGGGGTGCTCCCCTGATACAGGCGGATTGAGGTCCAGTACAAATATAATGGACGCAATCAAATCATTAGCATCTGCGTCACTTTCGGACAGATCAATAGGGTACATGGAGAGCGTCCGAGCCCCCAGTAAGTCAGAAGTACGCTTAAAGCGTTTGTCAGGACAGGCCCTGGGTTTAGTCACAGTGGCCTGCTCTCTTAGGTGAGATAAACTGGTGTTTTTCTACCCAAGAGGCTTGATCTTCTGACACTGGAGGGTTAAGGTCCAGAACGGAGTTAATGGACGCTATCAAATCGCTAACATCTGCATCACCATCGGTATCAATGGGGTACATAGACGAAGCGTCTGAGCCCACAATAAGGGCATCCTCCTCGCCTTGTGACTCGGCCCGTGAGGCAGAGCCGTGGGACGAGGAAGGAGAGGAGTCCCTGCGTCTCCGTTTAGGAGGACGGGGTCTGGGATTAGATGAAACAGACTCTGTGAGCTCTGCAGAGCGAGCTGGAGCAGCAGAGGCACCCTGAGAAGGGGGCTGATGCATGCTTAGCAGCGTCCGAGACAACTGTCCAATGGAGTCTGCAAGGACTGGGAAATAGCATTGGAAAAAGATGCTACCCAAGCCGGGGGTGCAGCCTGGGGAGACTCCAGGCTGAGGCACCACCACATTAGAAGGCATTACAGTGTGGGTTTGCAATACGAGCTTGCATGCAGAGCATGTAGTGTACAGCCTTGGAGCCCTGCTCCTAGTGAGACATGCTGCTGAGGAGGAGGTTCTATAATAAAGAATTAACTCCTTCAGAATGCCCTGAGAGTGTATAAAAGTGCACAACCAGAGGTTGTGACTTATCAGACCGCTATTATGTGTGCCCTCCGGATACCAAGCCTGGACCCCCAGCCAGATATTCACTCCTTCTGCAGTGCAGCCAGCGCCGACCAGTGTACTAAGAACGCTGAGAAAATGGCGCCAGAGTGAGGGGGAGGCGGGGGTTAACCCAGGAGCGGTAATCGGAGGGCTAAGGAGATGTACAGGGGAGGGAATCATCTCCTCAGAGAGGAGCGTCCTCCCCTGTGCAGAGCGGCCGGCGGGCGGCGCTGCAGTGTCCCCCTGCATGACTGACATGCAGGGGAACGAAACGAAACTAGGCCGCGGCTGAAGCCGGGGCCTAGAGTTATGCATGCGGCCGACAATCAGGCATCATCGGCGCGGTTCTCAGTAAAAACCGTGGAACCGGCCGGAAACACAGTAAAAGGCAGCATTATTAAAGTAAATCACTGTCCCCCCCAATAAAAGTGCCCCACATTGCAGAAAGGACCCTCTGAATAACGTCTCTATACTTAGCTTTGAGACGCAGGGCCCAGTCCCTGGGTGGGGTGGGGGTTCAGTGCTCCGTCCAGCAGGGTCCTGCAAAAGGGCTGCGGATGGAGGCCGGTCTCCTGCAAGGCAGGGAGAACCGTGTTGGCTCTAACTTCAAGCCAGAGCCCCTAAGGGATGGTGAAGGAGCGCGGCATGAAGGGCTCCTGCCTTGAAGTCAACCTTAACAGCACCGCCGCCAGGGGGGTGAGAAGGGACATGCCGGGAGTCCAGTGGACCCGCTTTTCTTCCAAATCTTTAGAAAAAATGAAAAATCAAAAGAGGATGCATGTGTGTGTGTGACCTCCTGACACAAAGCATTAAACTGGTTGGATTTGTCATCCGGGGAGTGTATATGCTCGGAGGGAGGAGCTACACTTTTAGTGTAGTACTTTGTGTGTCCTCCGGAGGCAGTAGCTATACACCCATGGTTTGGGTCTCCCATAAGGAACGATAAAGAAATAACTACTATAATACTGCTCCTATGTACAAGAATATAACTACTATAATACTGCCCCTATGTACAAGAATATAACTACTATAATACTGCTCCTATGTACAAGAATATAACTACTATAATACTGCCCCCTATGTACAAGAATATAACTACTATAATACTGCCCCTATATACAAGAATATAACTACTATAATACTGCTCCTATGTACAAGAATATAACTACTATAATACTGCCCATATGTACAAGAATATAACTACTATAATACTGCTCCTATGTACAAGAATATAACTACTATAATACTGCCCCCTATGTACAAGAATATAACTGCTATAATACTGCCCCCTATGTACAAGAATATAACTATTATAATACTGCTCCTATGTACAAGAATATAACTACTATAATACTGCCCCTATGTACAAGAATATAACTACTATAATACTGCTCCTATGTACAAGAATATAACTACTATAATACTGCCCCCTATGTACAAGAATATAACTACTATAATACTGCCCCTATATACAAGAAATTACTATAATACTGCCCCTATGTACAAGAATATAACTACTATAATACTGCTCCTATGTACAAGAATATAACTACTATAATACTACCCCTATGTACAAGAATATAACTACTATAATACTGCTCCTATGTACAAGAATATAACTACTATAATACTACCCCCATGTACAAGAATATAACTACTATAATACTGCCCCTATATACAAGAATATAACTACTATAATACTGCTCCTATGTACAAGAATATAACTACTATAATACTGCCCCTATGTACAAGAATATAACTACTATAATACTGCCCCTATATACAACAATATAACTACTATAATACTGCCCCTATATACAAGAATATAACTACTATAATACTGCCCCTATATACAAGAAATTACTATAATACTGCCCCTATGTACAAGAATATAACTACTATAATACTGCTCCTATGTACAAGAATATAACTACTATAATACTGCCCCTATGTACAAGAATATAACTACTATAATACTGCCCCCTATGTACAAGAATATAACTACTATAATACTGCCCCTATATACAAGAAATTACTATAATACTGCCCCTATGTACAAGAATATAACTACTATAATACTGCTCCTATGTACAAGAATATAACTACTATAATACTGCCCCTATGTACAAGAATATAACTACTATAATACTGCTCCTATGTACAAGAATATAACTACTATAATACTGTCCTTATGTACAAGAATATAACTACTATAATACTGCCCCTATATACAAGAATATAACTACTATAATACTGCCCCTATATACAAGAATATAACTACTATAATACTGCCCCTATGTACAAGTATATAACTACTATAATACTGCCCCTATATACAAGAATATAACTACTATAATACTGCCCCTATATACAAGAATATAACTACTATAATACTGCTCCTATGTACAAGAATATAACTACTATAATACTGCCCCTATGTACAAGAATATAACTACTATAATACTGCTCCTATGTACAAGAATATAACTACTATAATACTGCCCCTATGTACAAGAATATAACTACTATAATACTGCCCCTAGATACAAGAATATAACTACTATAATACTGCCCCTATGTACAAGAATATAACTACTATAATACTGCTCCTATGTACAAGAATATAACTACTATAATACTGCCCCCTATGTACAAGAATATAACTACTATAATACTGCCCCCTATGTACAAGAAATTACTATAATACTGCCCCTATGTACAAGAATATAACTACTATAATACTGCTCCTATGTACAAGAATATAACTACTATAATACTGCCCCTATATACAAGAAATTACTATAATACTGCCCCTATGTACAAGAATATAACTACTATAATACTGCTCCTATGTACAAGAATATAACTACTATAATACTGCCCCTATGTACAAGAATATAACTACTATAATACTGCTCCTATGTACAAGAATATAACTACTATAATACTACCCCCCATGTACAAGAATATAACTACTATAATACTGCCCCTATATACAAGAATATAACTACTATAATACTGCCCCTATATACAAGAATATAACTACTATAATACTGCTCCTATATACAAGAATATACTATAATACTGCCCCTATGTACAAGAATATAACTACTATAATACTGCCCCTATTTACAAGAATATAACTACTACAATACTGCTCCTATGTACAAGAATATAACTACTATAATACTGCTCCTATGTACAAGAATATAACTACTATAATACTGCCCCTATATACAAGAATATAACTACTATAATACTGCCCCTATATACAAGAATATAACTACTATAATACTGCTCCTATATACAAGAATATACTATAATACTGCCCCTATGTACAAGAATATAACTACTATAATACTGCCCCTATTTACAAGAATATACTATAATACTGCTCCTATGTATAAGAATATAACTGCTATAATACTGCCTCCTATGTACAAGAATATAACTACTATAATACTGCTCCTATGTACAAGAATATAACTACTATAATACTGCTCCTATGTACAAGAATATAACTACTATAATACTGCCCCTATGTACAAGAATATAACTACTATAATACTGCTCCTATGTACAAGAATATAACTACTATAATACTGCTCCTATGTACAAGAATATAACTACTATAATACTGCCCCTATATACAAGAATATAACTACTATAATACTGCTCCTACATACAAGAATATAACTACTATAATACTGCTCCTATGTACAAGAATATAACTACTATAATACTGCTCCTATGTACAAGAATATAACTACTATAATACTGCCCCTATGTACAAGAATATAACTACTATAATACTGCTCCTATATACAAGAATATAACTACTATAATACTGCTCCTATATACAAGAATATAACTACTATAATACTGCCCCCTATGTACAAGAATATAACTACTATAATACTGCCCCCTATGTAGAAGAATATAACTACTATAATACTGCCCCTATGTACAAGACTATAACTACTATAATACTGCCCCTATGTACAAGAATATAACTACTATAATACTGCTCCTATGTACAAGAATATAACTACTATAATACTGTTCCTATGTACAAGAATATAACTGCTATAATACTGCCCCCTATGTACAAGAATAGAACTACTATAATACTGCTCCTATGTACAATAATATAACTACTATAATACTGCTCCTATGTACAAGAATATAACTACTATAATACTGCTCCTATGTACAAGAATATAACTACTATAATACCGCCCCTATGTACAAGAATATAACTACTATAATACTGCCCCTATGTACAAGAATATAACTACTATAATACTTCCCCTATGTACAAGAATATAACTACTATAATACTGCCCCTATGTACAAGAATATAACTACTATAATACTGCCCCTATGTACAAGAATATAACTACTATAATACTGCCCCTATGTACAAGAATATAACTACTATAATACTGCCCCCTATGTACAAGAATATAACTACTATAATACTGCCCCTATGTACAAGAATATAACTACTATAATACTGCCCCTATGTACAAGAATATAACTACTATAATACTGCCCCCATGTTCCAGACTAGGTTAGGAGAGTGTCATTATTGCAGCACTATTGTAGCGTTCTATCTGTATGGTCTCCCTCAGTGGATAGTAGCGATCTTCTTACATACAGATATATAATCTCTTTTATTTTCCGCTTAGATTCTTCCTGCAGATATAGATGAGTATATCATAGATAATCTTGGAGATCCATTTTTGCTCTCAGGTTGTCGTGGCTCAGCCTTTTTCTTGTTCACACGGGGATTGTGGGGCTGTGCAGGGGGGTCCGGCGTCTCTTCTGTCAGGCCGGGGAATTAATAGCTGGACCCTGTCCCATCAGTTCATTTACAGATAAATCCTACCCCACAGGCGACCGGGTCCCCAGATCTGTAGACTCCATTGTGTAAAACCTTTATCTCCTCAGACATCGAATGTAACAATCTCTCCGCTGACTCCATTCCTTATAATACCGCCATCTCACTCTTCCAAACCCCTGGACGACACAGGGAAAGATCGCAACCGTTCTAGGGATATGAGGCGGTAATTGCATCTATCAGACTATGGTGGCATAGCCTGTTGATATGCTATCAATGTAGAACTTTTTTACCTTCAGTACATGGGCACTGTATAACGGTGTAATTTGGGTACTAAAGTGCAATATTGTGGCAGTATTGTGAGAATTATTTGGCGGTAATACGTGGTCCTCTACATGGCAGCATATTTGTATGCTACAGTATATGTAGGTATTATTTAGGCTCTGAATAGCAGTATAATGTAGTCATTGTACAGAAGTTTTATTTAGCACTGTATGGCGGTATCTGACAGCACAACTTCCTTTGGCCCTAAAATTGCAGCTTTTTTTGGGACTTCTCTGCAATATTGTGGGGGGGGGTTGGGGTGGGGGGTTGTTATTGCCGCCTTCTAGGAGCAAATCTTCATATAGTACAATAAATAACCCATAATTAATTTTTGGGATTGTGGAAGGAAAAAAAAACGGAGATGAGAATTCATCGCGTAATTTACGACCATTTTTTGTGCAGTTGATAAAAATTCAATGAATTTTCTAAAAAGTTGACGGGGCTAAAAAGGAGGAGACATAGCCAAGCCCCAGATTAATTTATGGCAGTAACTCCCACTATTTCTGATTTGGGGGTTTTTCTTGGGGGGGGGGGGTAAGTATATAAAATGTTTCAACTTTTTTAGGATATTGGATATATCATGTGTCAATCGATATCTCCCTTTTGCAGAAACGTGGGACTTATTTGTGACAAACCCCTTAGGTGTCCTGGTCTTTATCAGACGCGGCATCTAAAGGTGATAAAAGGCGGAGTTAAGGGGTTTTAGCCATTTTTTGGCAAAAACGTCCAAAAATATGCTTAAAAGTTGTTTTTTTTTGTGATAAGAGACTTTAAAGCATCTCAAATTTTTATTTTGAGATCCCTCTCCTCTCTAAGTATAAGACATGTAACCAAAGGATGGCACAAATTGTGCTGCGCGAGCACAAATGGGGGCAGAACATGTTTTAGTATTTGCGCCTGTGCAGTAGTGGAAACAAACAAACGGTGGCTCAATGGTTAGCACTGCAGTCTTGTGGTGGCTCAGTGGTTAGCACTGCAGTCTTGCAGCGCTGGGGTCCTGGGTTCGAATCCCACCAAGGACAACACCTGCAAGGAGTTTGTATGTTCTCCCCGTGTTTGCGTGGGTTTCCTCCCACACTCCAAAACATACAGATAGGGAATTTAGATTGTGAGCCCCAATGGGGACAGCATTCCTGATGTATGTAAAGCACTGCGGAATATGTTAACGCTATATAAAAGTAAAGATTTTTTTTTTAATTGGTTAATGAGACCTTGTCCGCCCATGTATATAGACGTCAATTTTGACGCTTTTTTTTTTTTCGGATGTGAGGTGCAATGATATTAGGAAGATTACACAGAATAGACCTTACCTGATGGTGACGTCGCTCTCCAGACCATCGCCTTCATATTCTATTGTTTTTTCAAAGGACATTTTGGTATTTTCCGGTGCAAACTACGGAGGAGTAAAGACAGGATTTAATTAATTCAAGGCCGTAATTATAATGGGGCTTTTCATACGGCGCCCTCCGCTGGGCACTCACCGTCGGGGATCCCCTGTGCCCCATCAGCAACGGCTTTGCCCCAAGCGTCCCTTTCTCCCTTATGCAGGGGGAATACATCCCCAGTGGTAGTAAATACAGGAGTAGCAGCACGGCGATGTACGGACTGATGACCATCAGCTGAGACACTGGGAAAAAAATGGAAAAAAAACATGCAAAAAAGTAAAAAAAATAAATATTTTTTTATCAAATAACGAAGAAACGCTACAAAAAAATGTTATTATGACTGCTTCTAAATATTATATAATTTCCACAATGATCGAAAAACTGACACCCGTCTCCTCTGGGGTCTGTATTATTCTAGGGATTTGTTCTGGGTATTTGTATTACTTTACAGGGGTCTTATCTAGAGTCTGTATTTGTTTAGGGAGTCTGTCGTTGGTGTCTGCATTTATTTAAGGGGTCTGGTGGGGATTCCTTATTAATTTTAAAGGGTTTGGTCTGGGGGTTTCGTTCAGTTAAGGGAATATGGTCTGGGGTTTTTATTGGTTTAGGGACTGGTCTGGAGTTTATTTTTACTTAGGGGGTCTGTGTTAGTATAGGAGGTCAGGTCTGTGATTTTATTAGTTTACGTCATCTGGTTTGGGGTCTGTATTTGTTACGGGGGACTGGAGTCTGTATTATTTTAGAGGTTTAGTCTGGTGTCTGTATTAGGGTTCTGGTCTGAGGGTCTATTTTTTGATGCAGGTTCTGTATTAGTTCGTATTATTTTAGGGTCTGGTCTGGGGTCTGTATTAGTCCAGTGGGCCTGTTCTGGGGTCTGTATTAGTATAGGGGGTCTGGTCTGGGGTCTCTATTAATCTAGTGGGCCTGGTCTGGGGTCTGTATTAGTCTAGGGGTCTGGTATGGGGTCTGTATTAATGTAGTGGGCCTGTTCTGGGGTCTGTATTAGTCTAGTGGGCCTGGTCTGGGGTCTGTATTAGTCTAGGGGTCTGGTATGGGGTCTGTGTTAGTCCATTGGGCCTGTTCTGGGGTCTGTATTAGTATAGGGGGTCTGGTCTGGGGTCTGTATTAATCTAGTGGGCCTGGTCTGGGGTCTGTATTAGTCTAGTGGGCCTGGTCTGGGGTCTGTATTAGTATAGGGGGTCTGGTCTGGGGTCTGTATTAGTCTAGTGGGCCTGGTCTGGGGTCTGTATTAGTCTAGTGGGCCTGGTCTGGGGTCTGTATTAGTCTAGTGGGCCTGGTCTGGGGTCTGTATTAGTCTAGTGGGCCTGGTCTGGGGTCTGTATTAGTATAGGGGGTCTGGTCTGGGGTCTGTATTAGTCTAGTGGGCCTGGTCTGGGGTCTGTATTAGTCTAATGGGCCTGGTCTGGGGTCTGTATTAGTCTAGTGGGCCTGGTCTGGGGTCTGTATTAGTCTAGGGGGGTCTGGTCTGGGGTCTATATTAGTCTAGGGAGTCTGGTTTGGGCAAGTGTATTTTTTTTAGAGTATCTGATTTAGAGTTTGTTTTTAGGGTATCTGATTTTAGGTCTCTATTTGTTCGGGGGCTTTTCTCTTGTGTTTTATGTATGTCGAAGACATCAGGCATTCTGAGCATTGGTGTTGTGTGGCAGTGACGTCATGCGTCAACATAGCAGGCATACCGATGTCAACTGCCAACCTATGTATCGACTACAGAAGAAGATGCCTAGTGTCATGGCAATGTTTATTTTTTATGTGTTAGAGTAAGAATGGAGGACATATAATACCAGGAGGAGGGACATATATACCAGGAAGGAGTCCAGGATGGGGGACATATACCAGGATAGGGGACATATATACCAGAAAGGGATCCAGGGCGACGGACATATACCAGGATTGGGACCAGAATGGGAGACATATATTCCAGGATGGGACAAGAATGGGAGACATGTATACCAGGATGGGAGACATATATACCAGGATGGGAGACATATATACCAGGATGGGAGACATACATACCAGGAAGGAGCCCAGGATGGGAGACATGTATACCAGGATGGGGGACATGTATACCAGGATGGGGGACATGTATACCAGGATGGGGGACATATATACCAGGAAGGAGCCCAGGATGGGAGACATATATTCCAGGATGGGAGATATGTATACCAGGATGGGACACATATATACCAGGAAGGAGCTCAGGATGGGAGACATATATTCCAGGATGGGCCAAAGGTAGAGGACATCTATATCAGGATTGAGGACATATATACCAGGAAGGTGCCACGGATATGGGACATATATACCATAGTGCAGGATCAGGGACATTACTACATAACGAAGAGGGAGTGGGGTACAACACATAGGGCCCACAGATCTTACCAACATGCAGATGGGAGGGGGGGGGAGGCCAAGGTCCAAATTTTGTACCAAGATCCATAGAACTCTAGTTATGCCATTGGAAAGTAAATCGCCAGAGCACCTTACAATGTTATGGAGCTGGAGGTTCGCTCTTTACATGAATTATCCAAATAATTATTTAATAATTAAAAAAAAAACAAAAAACAAAACAATCTGTTCCTGCACAATGTGAAATGTCAGTGTTTTGGAGATGGAGCAGAACAGACTGTGGAATAGTTTATTATCTTATTAAATCAAACAGAATTTCACTTGTTTTTTTTTTATTTAGCCCTAATAAAAAATGCAAAACCTGATGACGAATATTATGGTGATTGCAGCTAGTGGAACCCGGACAAAGACTAAACCAGCCGCTTGAGAGGTATGCAGTGTTATATATATATATATATATATATATATATATATATATATATATATATATATTTTTATATATATATATATATATATATATATATAAAAATAAATTAAAAAAAAAATATATATATAAAGACGATGGGTAGATTTGCACAGGACACACACAATATGGGTCAGAGATGTTCAGCAAATCATATACAGACACTAGACCAGATCTCCCCTGTATACAGACTCTAGACCATATCCTGTTGTATACAGGCTAAAGACCAGATACTCCTGTACACAAACCAGATCCCCTTTATACAGACCAAAAACCAGACCCCCCTATATAGAGACAATAGACCAGATCCCTCCTGTGAACATAACGTAGACCAGATCCTCTATATAGAGACTCTAGTCTAAATCCCTCCTGTATACAGAGCCTAGACCAGATCACCCTATATAGAGACCATACACCAGACCCCCATGTATACAGACCATGGACCAGGTCCCCTAATATAAAGAAAATAGGCCAGATCCCTCCTGTATGCATACCGTACACCAGGTCCCCTATATAGAAATCCTAGAACAGATTCCTCCTGTATACAGACCACAGACCAGATCAATACTATATACAGACTGTAGACCAGATCCCTCCTATATAGCAACCCTAGACCAGATCTACCCCTTAGTACAGAATCTAGAGAAGATCCTCCCTATACAGAGACCCTAGATCAGCTTCCCCTTTATACAGACCATACACCAGATCAATACTGTATCAGACCCTAAACAGGATACCCTCTGTATACAGGCTCTCAGCTGCATGCATGAAGGACCCCCTCCCTGCATACAGACCCCTAACCAGAACCCCTGCATACACAATGTGTACAAAGATACCCTAAATATACACCAAAGACCAAACCCCCTGTATACAGATCCCCCCTTGTATACAGATCCCCCCTTGTATACAGATCTCCCCCCTGTATACAGATCCCCCCTTGTATACAGATCCCCCCCTTGTATACAGATCCCCCCCTTGTATACAGATCCCCCCCTGCATACAGATCCCCCCCTTGTATACAGATCCCCCCCTGCATACAGATCCCCCCCTGCATACAGATTCCCCCCTGTATACAGATCCCCCCCTGAAAACAGATCCCCCCCCCCTGCATACAGATCCCCCCCTGCATACAGATCCCCCCCCTGCATAAGGATTCCCCCTCCATACAGATTCCCCCTGCATACAGATCCCCCCCTGCATACAGATTCCCCCTGTATACAGATCCCCCCCTGTATACAGATCCCCCCCTGCATACAGATCCCCCCTGCATACAGATTCCCCCTGCATACAGATTCCCCCCTGTATACAGATCCCCCCCAACATACAGATCCCCCCCAACATACAGATCCTCCCCTGCATACAGATTCCCCCCTGCATACAGATTTCCCCCCTGTATACAAATCCCCCTCTTGTATACAGATCCCCCCCTGCATACAGATCCCCCCCTTGTATACAGATCCCCCCTGCATACAGATCACCCCCTGTATACAGATCCCCCCCTGCATACAGATCCCCCCCCTGCATACAGATCCCGCCCTGCATACAGATTCCCCCTGTATACAGATCCCCCCCTGCATACAGATCCCCCAACATACAGATCCCCCCCTGTATACAGATCCCCCCCAACATACAGATCCCCCCCTGCATACAGATCCCCCCCCTGCATACAGATCCCCCCCTGCATACAGATCCCCCTCTGTATACAGATCCCCCTCTGTATACAGATCCCCCCTGCATACAGATCCCCCCTGCATACAGATCCCCCCTGCATACAGATCCCCCCTGTATACAGATCCCCCCTGCATACAGATTCCCCCTGTATACAGATTCCCCCTGTATACAGATCCCCCCTGCATACAGATTCCCCCTGTATACAGATCCCCCCCTGCATACAGATTCCCCCTCTATACAGATCCCCCCTGCATACAGATCCCCCCTGCATACAGATTCCCCCTGTATACAGATCCCCCCCTGCATACAGATCCCCCCTGCATACAGATCCCCCCCTGCATACAGATTCCCCCTGTATACAGATCCCCCCCTGCATACAGATTCCCCCTGTATACAGATCCCCCCCTGCATACAGATCCCCCCCTGTATACAGATGCCCCCCTGTATACAGATCCCCCCTGCATACAGATTCCCCCTGTATACAGATCCCCCCTGCATACAGATTCCCCCTGTATACAGATCCCCCCCTGCATACAGATTCCCCCTCTATACAGATCCCCCCTGCATACAAATCCCCCCCTGCATACAGATTCCCCCTGTATACAGATCCCCCCCTGCATACAGATTCCCCCTGTATACAGATCCCCCCCTGCATACAGATTCCCCCTGTATACAGATCCCCCCCTGCATACAGATTCCCCCTGTATACAGATCCCCCCCGCATACAGATCCCCCCCCTGTATACAGATCCCCCCCTGCATACAGATTCCCCCTCTATACAGATCCCCCCCTGCATACAGATCCCCCCCTGCATACAGATTCCCCCTGTATACAGATCCCCCCCTGCATACAGATTCCCCCTGTATACAGATCCCCCCCTGCATACAGATTCCCCCTGTATACAGATCCCCCCCCCTGCATACAGATCCCCCCCCTGTATACAGATTCCCCCTGTATAGAGATCCCCCCCCTGCATACAGATCCCCCCCCTGTATACAGATACCCCCTGCATACAGATTCCCCCTGTATACAGATTCCCCCTGTATACAGATTCCCCCTGTATACAGATCCCCCCCTGCATACAGATTCCCCCTGTATACAGATCCCCCCCTGCATACAGATTCCCCCTGTATACAGATCCCCCCCCCTGCATACAGATCCCCCCCCTGTATACAGATCCCCCCCCCTGCATACAGATCCCCCCCTGTATACAGATCCCCCCCTGCATACAGATCCCCCCCTGTATACAGATCCCCCCCCTGCATACAGATCCCCCCCCTGTATACAGATCCCCCCCTGCATAAAGATCCCCCCCTGTATACAGATCCCCCCCTGCATACAGATTCCCCCTCTATACAGATCCCCCCCTGCATACAGATCCCCCCCTGCATACAGATTCCCCCTGTATACAGATCCCCCCCTGCATACAGATTCCCCCTGTATAGAGATCCCCCCCTGCATACAGATCCCCCCCCTGTATACAGATACCCCCCTGCATACAGATTCCCCCTGTATACAGATTCCCCCTGTATACAGATCCCCCCCCTGCATACAGATTCCCCCTGTATACAGATCCCCCCCCTGCATACAGATTCCCCCTGTATACAGATTCCCCCTGTATACAGATCCCCCCCCCTGCATACAGATTCCCCCTGTATACAGATTCCCCCTGTATACAGATCCCCCCCCTGCATACAGATTCCCCCTGTATACAGATCCCCCCCTGCATACAGATTCCCCCTGTATACAGATCCCCCCCTGCATACAGATCCCCCCCCTGTATACAGATCCCCCCCCCTGCATACAGATCCCCCATGTATACAGATTCCCCCCTGCATACAGATTCCCCCTGTATACAGATCCCCCCTGTATACAGATCCCCCCCCTGCATACAGATCCCCCCTGTATACAGATCCCCCCCCTGCATACAGATCCCCCCCCCTGCATACAGAGTCCCCCTGTATACAGATCCCCCCCCCTGCATACAGATTCCCCCTGTATACAGATTCCCCCTGTATACAGATCCCCCCCTGCATACAGATCCCCCCCTGTATACAGATCCCCCCCCCTGCATACAGATCCCCCATGTATACAGATTCCCCCCTGCATACAGATTCCCCCTGTATACAGATCCCCCCCTGTATACAGATCCCCCCCCTGCATACAGATCCCCCCTGTATACAGATCCCCCCCCTGCATACAGATCCCCCCCCCTGCATACAGAGTCCCCCTGTATACAGATCCCCCCCCCCTGCATACAGATTCCCCCTGTATACAGATTCCCCCTGTATACAGATTCCCCCTGTATACAGATTCCCCCTGTATACAGATCCCCCCCTGCATACAGATTCCCCCTGTATACAGATCCCCCCCTGCATACAGATTCCCCCTGTATACAGATCCCCCCCCTGCATACAGATCCCCCCCCTGTATACAGATCCCACCCCTGCATACAGATCCCCCCCCTGTATACATGCCCCCCCTGCATACAGATCCCCCCCTGTATACAGATCCCCCCCCCTGTATACAGATCCCCCCCCTGCATACAGATCCCCCCCCTGTATACAGATCCCCCCCTGTATACAGATCCCCCCCCCAAAATACAGATCCCCCCCCTGTATACAGATCCCCCCCCCTGCATACAGATCCCCCCCTGTATACAGATCCCCCCCCTGCATACAGATTCCCCCTCTATACAGATCCCCCCCTGCATACAGATCCCCCCTGCATACAGATTCCCCCTGTATACAGATCCCCCCCTGCATACAGATTCCCCCTCTATACAGATCCCCCCCTGCATACAGATCCCCCCCTGCATACAGATTCCCCCTGTATACAGATCCCCCCCTGCATACAGATTCCCCCTGTATACAGATCCCCCCCTGCATACAGATTCCCCTTGTATACAGATCCCCCCCTGCATACAGATTCCCCCTGTATACAGATCCCCCCCCGCATACAGATCCCCCCCCTGTATACAGATCCCCCCCTGCATACAGATTCCCCCTCTATACAGATCCCCCCCTGCATACAGATCCCCCCCTGCATACAGATTCCCCCTGTATACAGATCCCCCCCTGCATACAGATTCCCCCTGTATACAGATCCCCCCCTGCATACAGATTCCCCCTGTATACAGATCCCCCCCCCCTGCATACAGATCCCCCCCCTGTATACAGATCCCCCCCTGCATACAGATTCCCCCTGTATAGAGATCCCCCCCCTGCATACAGATCCCCCCCTGTATACAGATACCCCCCTGCATACAGATTCCCCCTGTATACAGATTCCCCCCTGCATACAGATTCCCCCTGTATACAGATCCCCCCCTGCATACAGATCCCCCCCCTGTATACAGATCCCCCCCCTGCATACAGATCCCCCCCCTGTATACAGATCCCCCCCTGCATACAGATCCCCCCCCTGTATACAGATCCCCCCCCTGTATACAGATCCCCCCCCTGTATACAGATCCCCCCCCTGCATACAGATCCCCCCCCTGTATACAGATCCCCCCTGCATACAGATTCCCCCTCTATACAGATCCCCCCCTGCATACAGATCCCCCCCTGCATACAGATTCCCCCTGTATACAGATCCCCCCCTGCATACAGATTCCCCCTGTATAGAGATCCCCCCCTGCATACAGATCCCCCCCCTGTATACAGATACCCCCCTGCATACAGATTCCCCCTGTATACAGATTCCCCCTGTATACAGATCCCCCCCTGCATACAGATTCCCCCTGTATACAGATCCCCCCCCTGCATACAGATTCCCCCTGTATACAGATTCCCCCTGTATACAGATCCCCCCCCTGCATACAGATTCCCCCTGTATACAGATTCCCCCTGTATACAGATCCCCCCCCTGCATACAGATTCCCCCTGTATACAGATTCCCCCTGTATACAGATCCCCCCCTGCATACAGATTCCCCCTGTATACAGATCCCCCCCCTGCATACAGATCCCCCCCCTGTATACAGATCCCCCCCCCTGCATACAGATCCCCCATGTATACAGATTCCCCCCTGCATACAGATTCCCCCTGTATACAGATCCCCCCCTGTATACAGATCCCCCCCCCTGCATACAGATCCCCCCTGTATACAGATCCCCCCCCTGCATACAGATCCCCCCCCCTGCATACAGAGTCCCCCTGTATACAGACCCCCCCCCTGCATACAGATTCCCCCTGTATACAGATTCCCCCTGTATACAGATTCCCCCTGTATACAGATTCCCCCTGTATACAGATCCCCCCCTGCATACAGATTCCCCCTGTATACAGATCCCCCCCTGCATACAGATTCCCCCTGTATACAGATCCCCCCCCTGCATACAGATCCCCCCCTGTATACAGATCCCACCCCTGCATACAGATCCCCCCCCTGTATACATGCCCCCCCCTGCATACAGATCCCCCCCCTGTATACAGATCCCCCCCCTGCATACAGATCCCCCCCCTGTATACAGATCCCCCCCTGCATACAGATCCCCCCCCTGTATACAGATACCCCCCTGTATACAGATCCCCCCCCCAAAATACAGATCCCCCCCCCCTGTATACAGATCCCCCCCTGCATACAGATCCCCCCCCTGTATACAGATCCCCCCCTGTATACAGATCCCCCCCCCAAAATACAGATCCCCCCCTGTATACAGATCCCCCCCCTGCATACAGATCCCCCCCCTGTATACAGATCCCCCCCCCCTGCATACAGATCCCCCCCTGTATACAGATGTGCTATGGAGAAATAGACATGGATCGCACATCCCACAAAAATACAATGATCTAAAGCCGCTAGGCAAAAATATAATTAAATAGAACATGAGGTTCTTTTGTTACCATTCTGATCAGACTGTATTAAGCCACTGCCACGTCACGGCAAACCTCTTCAGTGGGTCCCTTTCCTAAACCTTGTAGTGCGGCACCGTGCACCAACCACTGCTGCAGCGGCAAAGCCCCTAAGGCTCCAGGTCGCAGTACAGTGATCCCCCCCCCCCCCTGTATACAGATCCCCCCTGAATAAAGATGTATCAAGGAGAGTCTGAGAGGTTTCCCCTTTTTCTAGGGACTGTGTACATTCTGGGATGGTTGGTAAGTCCGGGCGAGCGCAGCTCTTCACACCACTGCGTACAGTATAAATCTTCCCATCCTGGACCGTTCTGGGGCCGCGTATATACAGTAACAGCAGCGGGTGACACTTACCTCTTGTTTTCATCCTCACAAAATAAAGTGCTACTGGCCAAGACAGCAGGGTCATAGCCGCCAGAGAGCCAATATGGAGGTACGGAGCCGTCACCTGGAGCAGAGAGATTACCAGGATTACTGAAGATTCATCTGTCTGCGATAGTGGTACATCCTACATTATACTCCAGAGCTGCACTCACTATTCTGCAGAAGCAGCCACTGTGTACATACATTACATTACTGACCCTGTACTGATCCTGAGTTACCTTCTGCATTATACTCCAGAGCTGCACTCACTATTCTGCTGGTGCAGTCACTGTGTACATACATCACATTACTGATCCTGTACTGATCCTGAGTTAGCTTCTGCATTATACTCCAGAGCTGCACTCACTATTCTGCTGGTGCAGTCACTGTGTACATAGATTACTGATCCTGTATTATCCTCCAGAGCTGCACTCACTATTCTGCTAGTGCAGTCACTGTGTACATACATTACATTACTGATCCTGTACTGATCCTGAGTTACATCCTGTATTATACTCTAGAGCTGCACTCACTATTCTGCTGGTGCAGTCACTGTGTACATACATGACATTATTGATCCTGTACTGAGCCTGAGTTACCTCCTGTATTATACTCCAGAGCTGCACTCACTATTCTGCTGGTGCAGTCACTGTGTACATACATGACATTACTGATCCTGTACTGATCCTGAGTTACCTCCTGTATTAACCTCCAGAGCTGCACTCACTATTCTCCTGGTGCAATCATTGTGTACATTACATTACATTACTTATCCTGTACTCATCTAATATTATACTCCAGAGCTGCACTCACTATTCTGCTGGTGATAGTGTAAGTCTGTCAGCAATTTTTCATTGAGTTTTCCATTTTCAAAAATGGCCAAATTGAGCAACACTTACCTGGAATGAGAGGCGAACAGCTGCCCATTCCTCACCCCATAAATTAGACAAAACAGCAAGGGCAGCAATAAAGAAAATAAATAGAAACAGCATCCCGCCCTGGCAAAGAGAAAACACATTGTTAGGAAAGAAAGCAAATACAGTAACATGTTCTTGAGACAGCTAAGAATCATCTTATTAATGTAGATTCATTTGCTAATTTACCTTTGTATATGGCATTACTGTACGTGAGAAGATTCTGTGTGCCGGCAGCCACCACTAGGGGGAGCTCAGGGACACACTGCAGTCGATAATAACATCAGTATGCACTAATCTCCTGAGCTCCCCCTAGTGGTGAATGCAAGAAGACAGAATTTCATCATGTATCTATGCTGGTGAAGAGGTTTTGGAGCTTTGCTTCAGTAAATGGAGCTCTGACGACTATAGAGAACATTAAAATTGGTGTTCATTAATCACCTTGTGGCTCCAGTGCAGGTAAAGCTGCTGACCTTCTGAGAGCAGACATACTGCCAAAACCTAAAAAATAAAAAAGTTTTCTATTAATACAGCAAGATGATACAATGTATACATGTCAAATGTGAGTAATCACCCAGCGGAATTCACTTTTTGCAACTTTTTGGGCTCGCTACAACTCTCTAGTATACTTTTAACTTCCCAATATGATTGCTGTCAGTGAATGGAAACATTCTTAATTACATCCAGAAGCTCAAAACCCGTGCAGATCCGATGCTTGTGACAGCTGAGGGTTTGTTACAATTGGACCTTTTCAACACTTTATAAATAGAATGTATCAAGCAGGAAAAAAGTAACTTTTTATTCTACATTAACCCTGCTGCAAATACAGTAATGGAATAAGACTGTTCACATTGATTTAAAAAATAGAAAAAAAAAAAAGTTTTATTAAAAAAAAAAAAGTTTTGTGCAATGGTTTCTGTTCCCCTCATTGTCTATAAGAGCACACGTGTCATCTATAGGGAGAAGCCGCACGGCCCATCAGTGTAATAAGAGCCCGCACCGCACGGGGGGGATCAGCCGAGGCCGGATATTCTTACACCCAACATAAAAGTTATAAAAATATCTCCCCCCGCGAATAACACAACAAAGGAGGAATTCAGAACTATTTCTTATCACTGTTTATGGCAAGTAAAAAAAATACCAACAAGTCCAAAATAGATTTTATGTCACATTTCAGAGGTGCTATTGTGTTACACAGAGAGAAAGTCCCCGGTCACCCGAGTCCCTCCATATACCAGGAACACGGACAAGAAAAGTCATCACATGAGAGCGAGAACAGATTACAGAAAGAATATATCTGCAAAACACTGCTGGCACTTTATAAATATGTTACTTTACGGTTACTTCTGTATTATACTCCAGAGCTGCACTCACTATTCTGCTGGTGCAGTCACTGTGTACATACATTACATTACTTATCCTGTACTGATCCTGAGTTACATCTTGTATTATCCTCCAGAGCTGCACTCACTATTCTGCTGGTGCAGTCACTGTGTACATACATTACATTACTGATCCTGTACTGATCCTGAGTTACCTCCTGTATTATACTCCAGAGCTGCACTCACTATTCTGCTGGTGCAGTCAGTGTGTACATACATTACATTACTGATCCTGTACTGATCCTGAGTTACCTCCTGTATTATACTCCAGAGCTGCACTCACTATTCTGCTGGTGCAGTCAGTGTGTACATACATTACATTACTGATCCTGTACTGATCCTGAGTTACATCCTGTATTATACTCCAGAGCTGCACTCACTATTCTGCTGGTGCAGTCACTGTGTACATACATTACATTACTGATCCTGAGTTACATCCTGTATCATACTCCAGAGCTGCACTCACTATCCTGCTGGTGCAGTCACTGTGTACATACATTACATTACTGATCCTGTACTGATCCTGAGTTACACCCTGTATTATACTCCAGAGCTGCACTCACTATTCTGCTGGTGCAGTCACTGTGTACATACATTACATTACTGATCCTGAGTTACATCCTGTATTATACTCCAGAGCTGCACTCACTATCCTGCTGGTGCAGTCACTGTGTACATACATTACATTACTTATCCTGTAGTGATCCTGAGTTACCTCCTGTATTATACTTCAGAGCTGCACTCACTATTCTGCTGGTGCAGTCACTGTGTACATACATTACATTACTGATCCTGAGTTACATCCTGTATTATACTCCAGAGCTGCACTCACTATTCTGCTGGTGCAGTCACTGTGTACATAGATTACATTACTTATCCTGTAGTGATCCTGAGTTACCTCCTGTATTATACTTCAGAGCTGCACTCACTATTCTGCTGGTGCAGTCACTGTGTACATAGATTACATTACTTATCCTGTAGTGATCCTGAGTTACCTCCTGTATTATACTTCAGAGCTGCACTCACTATTCTGCTGGTGCAGTCACTGTGTACATACATTACATTACTGATCCTGAGTTACCTCCTGTATTATACTCCAGAGCTGCACTCACTATCCTGCTGGTGCAGTCACTGTGTACATAGATTACATTACTTATCCTGTAGTGATCCTGAGTTACCTTCTGTATTATACTTCAGAGCTGCACTCACTATTCTGCTGGTGCAGTCACTGTGTACATAGATTACATTACTTATCCTGTAGTGATCCTGAGTTACCTCCTGTATTATACTTCAGAGCTGCACTCACTATTCTGCTGGTGCAGTCACTGTGTACATACATTACATTACTTATCCTGTAGTGATCCTGAGTTACCTCCTGTATTATACTCCAGAGCTGCACTCACTATTCTGCTGGTGCAGTCACTGTGTACATACATTACATTACTTATCCTGTACTGATCCACCAGGATGGGGGACATATATACCAGGATGGGGACATATTTACCAGGATGGGGGACATATACACCAGGATGGGGGACATATACACCAGGATGGGGAACATATTTACCAGGATGGGGCACATATTTATCAGGATGGGGGACATATACACCAGGATGGGTAAATATTTACGAGGAAGGGGCCCAGAATGAGGGATATATACCAGAATAGGGGACATATATACCAGGATGGGAGCTATATACCAGGATAGGGGACATATACACCAGGATGGGGAACATATACACCATGATGAGGGACATATACACCAGGATGGGGGACATATTTACCTGGAAGGGGCCCAGGATGGGGGACATGTACACCAGGATTGAGGACCTATATACCAGGATGGGGGACATAGTTACCAGGATGGAGGACATATACACCAGAATGAGGAACATACTTACCAGGATGGGGCACATATTTATCAGGATGGGGGGACATATTTATCAGGATGGGGGACATATACACCAGGATGGGGACATATTTACTAGGAAGCAGCCCAGGATGGGGGACATATACCAGGATAGGGGACATATATACCCGGATGGCAGGATGGGGGACATATATACCAGGAAGGGGCCAAGGATGTAGGACACTAGTACAGGATAGGGGACATTAGTAAATAATGAAGGGGGAGCAACACGTCTTTACAGGATTTATAATGGTACAAGTGCCACATTTTGCACCGGACCCATCAGACGCTAGTTAAGCCACTGATTACTGCAGTGTATATGGAGCATTAGTAGAAAGGCGCTGGACTTTTCAATTTACCAGAAACCTCTTTTTCAGGACTTTTTGCATCTGGAAGTCTGGAAAATAAATACATTGTCTATAATACGAGCTCAGCTTAGACTTACCACTAATATGGCTACATAGGTGAACAGCACGGCCACCACCACTAGGATCAGTAAGGACCACAGGAACCAGTAGCCCAGGCCTTTGTATGAGTACCTGGAGGGGGACAGAGACAAATGTTTAATGTTTGATGTGTAACATACAAACCACCAGTGCACCGAGAATCAATATTTACTGACACATTGCTCAGACATCATCATCCCCGAATATCCAAAATTATCGCCCCATTATATCCAAATGTCAGACAAATCAATAGACCGTGTTATCTACTGTATATAGAGGTTATCAGTGATTGTACAGGAGGAGTAGGTGAGCTGTGACATCAACTATTGTGAATGGTGGATCCTGTGTTATCTATTGTATACAGAGGTGTTATTAGTTATTGAGCAGGTGGGGGAGGAGGTGAGCTGTGATATCCCCTATTGTGAATGGTGGATCCTGTTTTATCTGCTATATATAGAGGTGTGATCTGTCATTCTACAGGAGGAGGAAGAGGTGAGCTGTGACATCACCTATTGTGAATTACGGATCCTGTGTTATCTACTGTATATAGAAACGTTATCAGTCATTGTACAGGAAGATGAGGTGAGCTGTGACATCACCTATTGTGAATGGTGAATCCTGTGTTATCAGCTGTTATCAGTGATTGTAAAGGAGGAAGTGAGCTGTGACATCACCTATTGTGAATGATGGATTCTTTGTTATCTATTGTATATAGAGGTGTTATCAGTCATTGTACAGGAGAAGGAGGTGAGCTGTGACATCACCTATTGTGAATGGTAGAGCCTGTGTTATCTACTGTATATAGAGGTATTATCAGTCATTGTACTGGAGGAGGCGGTGACCTGTGACATCAACTATTGTGAATGGTGGATCCTGAGTTATCTTCTGTATATAGAGGTGTTATCAGTTATTGTACAGGAGGAGGAGGTGAGCTGTGACATCACCTATTGTGAATGGCAGATCCTGTGGTATCCACTGTATATAGAGGTGTTATCAGTCAGTGTACAGGAGGGGGAGGTGAGATGTGACATCACCTATTGTGAATGATGTACCCTGTGTTATCTACTGTATATAGAGGTGTTATCAGTCATTGTACAGGAGGAGGTGAGCTGTGACATCACCTAGTGTGAATGGTGGAGCCTGTGTTATCTACTGTTTATAGAGGTGTTATCAGTTATTGTACAGGAGGAGGAGGTGAGCTGTGACATCACATATTGTGAATGCCAGATCCTGTGGTGTCCACTGTATATAGAGGTGTTATCAGTCAGTGTACAGGAGGGGGAGGAGGTGAGCTGTGACATCACCTATTGTGAATAGTGGATCCTGTGTTATCTCCTGTATATAGCGGGTTCACATTTATCCTGTTTGTGGTTAATCTGTATACAGCAGGAGGTATTAGTCTAGTGTTATATTCTGTGGCCAAGAGAGACCCACCTGACCCTGATAAAAATGCTCATATATCCCCGTGGATGGAGCGGTGGCTGTGCTCTGAATGGAGCGGTGGAGCAGATACACCGCTCTCCTCCAGGGCCCCATTCTGTATATTAATATGACCAGATAACCATGGCTGACATTTATAATACGGCCTCAGGGTCCCCGCTGCCCCGTTCTCCATGTGCTGCTATAAGGCGTCATACTATGTGGCTCTTCTCATCGCAGTCAGTATCCGCAGGAGGCACTCACCAATCAAAGTCATTGTAGTCGTTCTTTGCTTCCCCCCAAAAATACAAGAAAACTAAAGCCAGACAGAAAGCGGCGACCAGGAGGATGAAGAACACCAGCTCCTTCTACAAAGAGAAACACACAGCATTACAGTCTGGAGATCAGACCCGAAGACCCCAGGCCCCTGACATTCCTGACCCCAGGTCCCTGACAACCCACATATGTGGCGGTATTATTTATCTGGTATATAGCAGTAATATTGTGCACTGCATACCGTATGTTTTTACTATAGGGCACTCCTTTTGCTCATATTATGCACATATACATTAATTGAATGGTACTATTACGTAAGCACTATATGGCGGTATTTTTTGTGCACATAATGGCACTGTCTACTAGTATCATTTTGGCACGCTTACTTTATGGCACTGTTACATATATCGTAAGAAGTGAAAATGATGGTACTGTTGCTTAACACTTTACGGTGATTTAATTTCAGCACTATTATGAGAGCCATATTACGGTAGTATTATTCACTGCTGTCCTTCCTCTAAAAAAAAGTACATTACCTGATTATATTTTGCATGAGGACGTTCAGAGACCGTATACACAGAACTGGCATTATGGAAATCTGCATTATGTAGCTATTGATGTGGATGGTGATCTGCAAGCTGTGTATGACTGCAGCTCCGGCTGTGACTAGAGCAGAAGTCAATAATCCTCTGGATGTGTCTTACCACTTTGCAGCAGCACTGGCCCGGCTCCGTCTTCTGGCGCTGGTACCGTTTCCACCGGCAGCTGTAGAGACCGGCCAGCAGCGAGATGAACGGCTGATGCTCATAATGCTGCAGGAGACGTCTGCGCACAATCTTCAGCTTCCCCAGCTTCAGCCTCCGGAGAGTGGTGGAGGAGCTCCCCATTGGTGATAACTCACATCATCCCCACGTCTGCAAAATATGATGGAGGACATCATTTGTAAGGGGCATGCTGAGATCAGGAATATAGGGGGGGGCTTATATATGGAGACATAATATAGTCTGATTTGTGGGGGGCTGCCCCCTGGGACACTCAACGATCTGGAGTACGAGGGTGATTGGTTCCCCATTATAAGTCAATGTCAGACCCTTTAACAATCACTGGGAATACTAATCCCCCCTAGAGCTTCATCTAAGATATCTCATCCAGAGCAGCGCATCCATGTCCTTTAACACTAGACCTTAAAAGACGCACAGACTGGCTGCCCTCATCCCCTGCAATGAGATAAAGTTTCTTTTGGTGCTCATACGAGTATAATAAGTCCAATCCTCATGCTCTGTAACTTCCAACTCACTTTTTTTTTCAGTGGGTGGTTCATTTTTATCAGCATTCTGCCAACACTACAAGTGCTGGAACTTCCTTTCCTTATCTTACTTCTAAGCATATGTTTCTCCTACCCCGTTCTTAGGTCTTTATCATGTTTAATAGACAGGAGAGCAGGAACCGAGACAAAGATCCTCCCCTACTTCCTGAGAAGAGATGGGGACTTGCCACATTTCCTGTAGAAAGACAAAAACACACCCCCACTTCCTGTTGAGAGACAAAGACTCGCCTCTACTTCTTGTAGAAAGACAAAGACTCGCCACCACTTTCTGTAGAAGGACAAAGACTCGCCACTACTTCCTGTAGGAAGACAAAGACTCACCACTACTTCCTGTAGAAAGACAAAGACTCGCCACTACTTCCTGTAGAAAGACAAAGACTCGCCACTACTTCCTGTAGAAAGACAAAGACTAACCACCACTTCCTGTAGAAAGACAAAGACTCACCACTACTTCCTGTAAAAAGACAAAGACTCACCACTACTTCCTGTAAAAAGACAAAGACTAACCACCACTTCCTGTAGAAAGACAAAGACTCACCACTACTTCCTGTAGGAAGACAAAGACTCGCCACTACTTCCTGTAGAAAGACAAAGACTCGCCACTACTTCCTGTAGAAAGACAAAGACTAACCACCACTTCCTGTAGAAAGACAAAGACTCACCACTACTTCCTGTAAAAAGACAAAGACTCGCCACTACTTCCTGTAGAAAGACAAAGACTCGCCACTACTTCCTGTAGAAAGACAAAGACTCGCCACTACTTCCTGTAGAAAGACAGACTAGCTACTACTTCCTGTAGAAAAACAAAGACTCGCCACCACTTCCTGTAGAAAGACAAAGACTCGCCACCACTTCCTGTAGAAAGACAGACTCGCCACCACTTCCTGTAGAAAGACAGACTCGCCACTACTTCCTGTAGAAAGACAGACTCACCACTACTTCCTGTAGAAAGACAGACTCGCCACTACTTCCTGTAGAAAGACAAAGACTAACCACCACTTCCTGTAGAAAGACAAAGACTCACCACTACTTCCTGTAAAAAGACAAAGACTCGCCACTACTTCCTGTAGAAAGACAAAGACTCACCACTACTTCCTGTAGAAAGACAAAGACTCGCCACTACTTCCTGTAGAAAGACAAAGACTCGCCACTACTTCCTGTAGAAAGACAGACTAGCTACTACTTCCTGTAGAAAAACAAAGACTCGCCACCACTTCCTGTAGAAAGACAGACTCGCCACCACTTCCTGTAGAAAGACAGACTCGCCACCACTTCCTGTAGAAAGACAGACTCACCACTACTTCCTGTAGAAAGACAGACTCGCTACTACTTCCTGTAGAAAGACAAAGACTCGCCACTACTTCCTGTAGAAAGACAGACACGCCACTACTTCCTGTAGAAAGACAGACTCGCCACTACTTCCTGTAAAAAGACAAAGACTCGCCACCACTTCCTGTAGATAGACTTGCCACTACTTCCTGTAGAAAGACAGACTCGCCACTACTTCTTGTAGAAAGACAGACTCGTCATTACTTCCTGTAGAAAGACAAAGACTCACCACCACTTCCTGTAGAAAGACAAAGACTCACCTCTACTTCCTGTAGAAAGACAAAGACTCACCACTACTTCCTGTAGAAAGACAGACTAGCCACTACTTCCTGTAGAAAGACAGACTAGCCACTACTTCCTGTAGAAAGACAGACTCGCCACTACTTCCTGTAGAAAGACAAAGACTCGCCACTACTTCCTGTAGAAAGACAAAGACTCACCACCACTTCCTGTAGAAAGACAAAGACTCGTCACTACTTCCTGTAGAAAGACAAAGACTCACCACTACTTCCTGTAGAAAGACAAAGACTCACCTCTACTTCCTGTAGAAAGACAAAGACTCACCACCACTTCCTGTAGAAAGACAAAGACTCACCTCTACTTCCTGTAGAAAGACAGACTAGCCACTACTTCCTGTAGAAAGACAGACTAGCCACTACTTCCTGTAGAAAGACAGACTCGCTACTACTTTCTGTAGAAAGACAAAGACTCGCCACTACTTCTGGTAGAAAGACAAAGACTCGCCACTACTTCCTGCAGAGAGACAAAGAACCACCTCTACTTCGTATAGAGAGACAAAGACCCGCCCCCACTTCCTGTAGAGACAAAGACCCAACTCCACTTCCTGTAGAGAGACAAAGACCCAACCCCACTTCCTGTAAAGACAAAGACCCAACTCCACTTCCTGTAGAGAGACAAAGACCCATCCCCACTTCCTGTAGAGAGACAAAGACCCAACCCCACTTCCTGTAAAGACAAAGACCCAACTCCACTTCCTGTAGAGAGACAAAGACCCATCCCCACCTCCTCTAGAAAGACAAACAACCGCCTCCACTTCCTGTAGAGAGACAAAGACCCAACCCCACTTCCTGTAGAGAGACAAAGACCCAACCCCACTTCCTATAGAGAGACAAAGACCCAACCCCACTTCCTATAGAGAGACAAAGACCCATCTCCACTTCCTGTAGATACAAAGACCCATCCCCACTTCCTGTAGAGACAAAGACCCATCCCCACTTCCTGTAGAGACAAAGACCCATCCCCACTTCCTATAGAGACAAAGACCCATCTCCACTTCCTGTAGAGACAAAGACCCATCCCCACTTCCTGTAGAGAGACAAAGACCCAAGCCCACTTTCTGTAGAGAGACAAAGACCCATCTCCACTTCCTGTAGATACAAAGACCCATCCCCACTTCCTGTAGAGACAAAGACCCATCCCCACTTCCTATAGAGAGACAAAGACCCATCTCCACTTCCTGTAGAGACAAAGACCCATCCCCACTTCCTGCAGAGAGACAAAGACCCAAGCCCACTTTCTGTAGAGAGACAAAGACCCATCTCCACTTCCTGTAGAGAGACAAAGACCCATCCCACTTCCTGTAGAGAGACAAAGACCCATCTCCACTTCCTGTAGAGAGACAAAGACCCATCTCCACTTCCTGTAGAGAGACAAAGACCCATCCCACTTCCTGTAGAGAGACAAAGACCCATCTCCACTTCCTGTAGAGAGACAAAGACCCATCCCACTTCCTGTAGAGAGACAAAGACCCACCCCACTTCCTGTAGAGACAAAGACCCACCCCACTTCCTGTAGAGACAAAGACCCATCCCCACCTCCTCTAGAGAGACAAAGACCCACCCCACTTCCTGTAGAGAGACAAAGACCCAACCCCACTTCCTGTAGAGAGACAAAGACCCACCTCCACTTCCTGTAGAGAGACAAAGACCCGCCCCCACTTTGCCTACAGCGATAAATAAACTTCCAATAGAGGGATACGGACCCACACCCCAATGTTCTGCATCGTAAGCATGACGCCCTGCCCCCACTTTTTGGCATCTCTGATGACATAGGCGGTTTAGACTTTACAACAGGCAGTAAAATTGGAAATGCAACAAGAGGGAAAGACCTTGTGGCCACTTTTTCTAGTGATTTTTAGCATAAAACATAGTAAATATTCTATCTATGTATGATAACTAGGCAGACGCAGTATAATGGCAACCACATTTCCTGTAATCAGACCTGATGCGCAGTCTGCAAGAGACACTGATATTTCATTTATAGATCTGAACATGGATTTTTTCTGCCCTTTCTGTCAATTATACCATTATCCAGCTTGAAATGACTGATAACAGAGAACAATAGCTATACAGTAACTATAGACAAAGACAATAAACTGCCAGTGTAATATTTCTTTAATTAATCATGGTATGAAGCAACTGACCTGTACAGATTTACAGGCGGCATTTATCTAAGGTCAGACACTTCATATGACACCTTTAATCCTTATTTCCATTCATAATACTCCTGCTGTATTAACATTGCCCTTGTGTTCAGGCTGCTCCAAACACTAGAAGATAGGAAGCCTGATCTACATAAAAAGGAGTAATGCTTTATCAAATAACATAACAATATATAAATGCATAAAAATGTATAGGTGTATACTACTATAATACTGCTCCTACATACAAGAATATAACTACTATAATACTGCCCCTATGTACAAGAATATAACTACTATAATACTGCCCCCTATGTACAAGAATAAAACTACTATAATACTGCCCCCTATATACAAGAATATAACTACTATAATACTGCCCCCTATGTACAAGAATATAACTACTATAATACTGCCCCCTATGTACAAGAATAAAACTACTATAATACTGCCCCCTATATACAAGAATATAACTACTATAATACTGCCCCCTATGTACAAGAATATAACTACTATAATACTGCTTCTATGTACAAGAATATAACTGCTATAATACTGCCCCTATGTACAAGAATATAACTACTATAATACTGCTATGTACAAGAATATAACTACTATAATACTGCTCCTATGTAGAAGAATATAACTACTATAATACTGCCCCTATGTACAAGAATATAACTACTATAATACTGCCCCTATGTACAAGAATATAACTACTATAATACTGCCCCTATGTACAAGAATATAACTACTATAATACTGCTCCTATGTAGAAGAATATAACTACTATAATACTGCCCCTATGTACAAGAATATAACTGCTATAATACTGCCCCTATGTACAAGAATATAACTACTATAATACTGCTTCTATGTACAAGAATATAACTGCTATAATACTGCCCCTATGTACAAGAATATAACTACTATAATACTGCTCCTATGTACAAGAATATAACTACTATCACAAGAACAGCAAAAAGACCTTCATGTTTATATAATTATTGCACCTCTATCTAAATTAATATTACAAGACATATTTCATTTTATAATAAGGTGCAAATTTATTCATGAATATACAAAGTTAATACAAGGGATAGTAGCAAAAGAAGCTCAGAGCACACAGTAGTGTTGGTGGATACATGTTAAAAACAGGGGGGCGCGCCTGGGGGGTTCAACCCAGAACCATGATCATGTAAGAAAAAATCCATAGGATACAATAGCCAAAAGGACAGATCAACAGATTATCAAAAAGATCCCATGACATATAGAGCATACA
Organism: Anomaloglossus baeobatrachus; assembly: GCF_048569485.1. Lineage (NCBI taxonomy): Eukaryota > Metazoa > Chordata > Amphibia > Anura > Aromobatidae > Anomaloglossus > Anomaloglossus baeobatrachus. The sequence continues at coordinate 764,244,951 of NC_134354.1, forward strand.
ATGTCGATTATTGCATAATTTCCTCATCAATTCACATTACAATTACAGGTGAGGTTAGCCATATATATACAGCAATCTGACAGTATAAGGAGCAATATTGCATAGAAAGAAAGTTCAGTTTTGATCCTACGTCAGGGGATGCAATTACAAGCATAATACAGCCCCTGACATAGTAATGCACCGATCAGACCCTCTTAGATAGTGGTAGATGCCCAAAGTTTTCCATGACAAAATAGTGCCAGCAGGGATCCTGGATAAAACCAGCAAACAGTGTTGCTGGAAACGATATCTTACCAAAAAGGTTTCTGGGGAGACCCTCACAATGCACACCCCCCTGCACCTCGACGCGTTTCGCTGCCGCTTCGTCGGGAGGTGCAGAGGTGATGTGGGTGGTCGTTTTTATAGAGGCCAGTGTACCTTAACGTCCTATGGTGGTCCTATGGTGGTCTTTTTGCTGTTCTTGTGGTCTTTTCTGGTGACCGTTCATATATATGGGTGTTGACATTATGGACCTAATCATTCAACTGGTTTTGTTATATAACTACTATCATACTGCCCTCTATGTACAAGAATATAACTACTATAATACTGCCCCCTATGTACAAGAATATAACTACTATAATACTGCCACTATGTACAAGAATATAACTACTATAATATTGCCCCCTATGTACAAGAATATAACTACTATAATACTGCCCTCTATGTACAAGAATATAACTACTATAATACTGCCCCTATGTACAAGAATATAACTACTATAATACTGCCCCTATGTACAAGAATATAACTACCATAATACTGCCCCTATGTACAAGAATATAACTACTATAATACTGCCCCTATGTACTAGAATAGAACTACTATAATACTGCTCCTATGTACAAGAATATAACTACTATAATACTGCCCTCTATGTACAAGAATATAACTACTATAATACTGCCCCCTATGTACAAGAATATAACTACTATAATACTGCCCCTATGTACAAGAATATAACTACTATAATACTGCCCCTATGTACAAGAATATAACTACTATAATACTGCCCCTATGTACTAGAATAGAACTACTATAATACTGCTCCTATGTACAAGAATATAACTACTATAATACTGCCCTCTATGTACAAGAATATAACTACTATAATACTGCCCCCTATGTACAAGAATATAACTACTATAATACTGTCCCTATGTACAAGAATATAACTACTATAATACTGCCGCTATGTACAAGAATATAACTACTATAATATTGCCCCCTATGTACAAGAATATAACTACTATAATACTGCCCCTATGTACAAGAATATAACTAATATAATACTGCTCCTACGTACAAGAATATAACTACTATAATATTGCCGCTATGTACAAGAATATAACTACTATAATATTGCCCCCTATGTACAAGAATATAACTACTATAATACTGCCCCTATGTACAAGAATATAACTAATATAATACTGCTCCTACGTACAAGAATATAACTACTATAATATTGCCCCCTATATACAAGAATATAACTACTATAATACTGCCCCTATGTACAAGAATATAACTACTATAATACTGCTCCTATGTACAAGAATATAACTACTATAATACTGTCCCCTATATACAAGAATATAACTACTCTAATACTGCACCTATGTACAAGAATATAACTACTATAATACTGCCCCTATGTACAAGAATATAACTACTATAATACTGCCCCCTGTGTACAAGAATATAACTACTATAATACTGCCCCTATGTACAAGAATATAACTACTATAATATTGCCCCCTATGTACAAGAATATAACTACTATAATACTGCCCCTATGTACAAGCATATAACTACTATAATATTGCCCCCTATGTACAAGAATATAACTACTATAATACTGCCCCTATGTACAAGAATATAACTAATATAATACTGCTCCTACGTACAAGAATATAACTACTATAATATTGCCCCCTATATACAAGAATATAACTAATATAATACTGCCCCTATGTACAAGAATATAACTACTATAATACTGCTCCTATGTACAAGAATATAACTACTATAATACTGTCCCCTATATAGAAGAATATAACTACTCTAATACTGCACCTATGTACAAGAATATAACTACTATAATACTGCCCCTATGTACAAGAATATAACTACTATAATACTGCCCCCTGTGTACAAGAATATAACTACTATAATACTGCCCCTATATACAAGAATATAACTACTATAATACTGCCCCTATGTACAAGAATATAACTACTATAATACTGCTCCTATGTACAAGAATATAACTACTATAATACTGCTCCTATGTACAAGAATATAACTACTATAATACTGCCCCTATGTACAAGAATATAACTACTATAATACTGAGACTAATGAGTATATTATAACTTCTTGAATTTCTGCGGGTGAATATAGATAGGAATGTAAACTGGTGAATATATTTTTCCCTTGAAATCTATTTAGCTGAAACTGCTGGCGGCAGATTTTATACTGAATTATCAGCAGAGGTCTGACACCAGGTTATATACATTTGTGACGCACGCACTGTCTTGTGATTTCTTACATATGAGCCGCAATACTATACGGTAGATGCAGCTAAACCTGTTTTGTTAAATTCCACAAGGTTCTCTTTATCTCTCGGGATGAAGATGAAAGCCTCGCTCCCATTCTATATTGCATGAAGGTTTCGGCACTGTCTCGGCCTCCCACACACATAAATATGGGGCCCAAAGCAAAACGTGTAATGGGGCCCCTTCTCAGAGTTAGCCCTATACTTTATGGTGGTTTGTGTAGTATTTTCTGGGGTGTACCGTCATATAGTGTAACTATAGCATAAAGTGCAGTAAACTCCATATAGTAAAGTGCCCAAAATAAAGTTTCAAACATTGGCCCAATAACACTAAAATGATATGCAGAGCGTCCACTGCCATACAGTACACAAATACCTTCTGTACAATACCAAAATAGAAATGCAATACAGTACTGCCATACTGTACAGTGACCAAATATTACCGCTATACTGTGACCATAACATAAACTAACAAATTAAAATAGTGCTATACTACTGATATCACTATGTATCTTTTAAACTGTCCTATTGTAATGCTGCCACCAGGGGGAGCCAGAGCTCTGCAGCAGACGACACTACACAGAGCAATGAGAACCAGGAAGGAAATGCACAGCGTTCTCATGCACTGCCTAATCAGCACAGCTGAGAGGCAGAACTGCAGGGTATGTGAGGAATAGTCAGACAGGCTGGGTCAAACACCGTACGGGCAGAAGCAGGACCGGAGGAGCAAGCAGAAGCGAAGTCAAAGTCAGGCTAAGGTCAGTACCGGAGGAAGCAACCGAGTGGGGAATAGGAGGGGGGACACAGGACAGGAGGGACGACCAGGGGACAGAACACAGACAAGGGCACGGGGGCACAGGAACAGACAGATCAGGATATCACTCACAGGACCAGCAATCACAGGCAAAGCAGAGCTAAGCTTATAGCCGGCACTGGTTCACTGGAAATGCCAGCTTTTAAGGCATCCAGGGGCCGGAAGTGAGGCCCGAGAGAATGCTCCGCCCCCTAGCCATGTGGATAGGGAGGCGAATCATGACACCTATACTCCATGCAAGGGGTGAATATTTGGGAAGTAAAACTGGGTCCTGGAACCGAAAAGCCCCTCTTTGCACCGACTGCTACCTCTGTACCCCCAATCGCCCAAGGACCTATGGCTCCATTTGCTAATTTTTCTGCCTTTGGCAGGTATGGAAGAGGAAAGGACCATTTTTAAGTTGAGCTTGAACCCCCACTGGACCTTCAGGAGCTACCATACTGGCACGTTAGGTATGGGGAAGGAAATACCAAGCGAATGGTGAAAAGGGAGGGAAAGGAAGAGGGGAACCCTGTATCTAGGAAGGGGGGATATGGTGACCCCCTAATCCAACCTTCCACTGGTCCCTTGCACCCCTGACCACTCTAGATAGGTTCCACGTCTATGCACCGAGCAGGGTACCTGGCCCTGGCTGACCCTGAATTGGGCCCTAGGTAAGAAACGGATGGGATGAGCGCTTAGTCAACCCCACTAAGCTCTAAAGAAGACACGGTGAGCACATTAAGGGGAAAGTGAACGAACAACTGATCTCCAAGAAGACTCATGGAGAAGAACTGCAACAAACAGCAATGTTTCTCCAGATGAATACAAGCCGACTGCTTGTATCCAAGGTCTGTATAGGAATATAACTCTATCACTAACAAACACCAAGGGGAAATGTGGGTATATAAGGACACAAGAGGAAGTGATGATGATTAGCAGCTGAAAAGTGAGGATATCCGCAGGTTCCAAAAAAGGAAAGGGATTAACTACAAGCAGAGAAGATACATTGGAGACCATTTTCATCACAGCAGGAAGAATAGAATGTCAGGGAGCAGATTGTGTAGCCAAACACTGCGACCTTCTACAGCCAGACACCACAGGTCTGTCTGTTGACCATGACACATACTCATTTATAATTTTGGGAACATGGCTTTTCGTTTCCATTTTTAAGATGCAATGTTAGAAACAATCAATGGGTTAATTATGATTATTAAAGGACGGAAGCGTCACCGATTGCTCACTTTTATTAGGATAGCGGTGGAGACGGCTCAGAAGGGAGATCTGTTTCCTGGACACAATAATCACACACATATTAGACCTCCGGGACTTTTGTGTGGAAACCTCACAGCAGCGTCGGGAGACTTGGAAAGCACGCATGGCTACAATTAGAAAGCAAATTCACCAAAGAGATTAATAATACCTGAAGTAGACCAGATAAAGAACAGGAGACCCCCAAGGTGTGATATCTGGGGCCATAAATAACAACGAGTCAACATGTTGAGTTTTTGGCTCATATATTGCCCAAAAGACTCACCAGTGCTATTAATGATCAATTGAGATGGTCTACCAGATTCCCGAATGTATATTCTACCTATCTACCCAAAAAGAGAAAATGGGTCCTAGATGAACAACTTATGGCCTCCAAAAGAGGTCCTATCCAGTTCCCCAAGGACCCTCAATCCTCAAAGCTATCTCCTACTAATCTACAGTGCCTACAAGTAGTATTCAAGCCCCTGAAGATTTAGCAGGTTTACACATTCGGAATTAACTTGGCATTGTGACATTTGGACTGTAGATCAGCCTGGAAGTGTGAAATGCAGCAAAAAAGAATGTTATTTCTTTTTTTATTTTTTTTTTTTAAATTGTGAAAAGTTTATTCAGAGGGTCATTTATTATTCAACCCCTCAAACCACCAGAATTCTGTTTGGTTCCCCTAAAGTATTAAGAAGTATTTCAGGCACAAAGAACAATGAGCTTCACATGTTTGGATTAATTATCTCTTTTTCCAGCCTTTTCTGACTAATTAAGACCCTCCCCAAACTTGTGAACAGCACTCATACTTGGTCAACATGGGAAAGACAAAGGAGCATTCCAAGGCCATCAGAGACAAGATCGTGGAGGGTCACAAGGCTGGCAAGGGGTACAAAACCCTTTCCAAGGAGTTGGGCCTACCTGTCTCCACTGTTGGGAGCATCATCCGGAAGTGGAAGGCTTATGGAACTACTGTTAGCCTTCCACGGCCTGGACAGCCTTTGAAAGTTTCCACCCGTGCCGAGGCCAGGCTTGTCCGAAGAGTCAAGGCTAACCCAAGGACAACAAGGAAGGAGCTCCGGGAAGATCTCATGGCAAGTGGGGACATTGGTTTCAGTCAATACCATAAGTTACGTACTCCACCGCAATGGTCTCCGTTCCAGACGAGCCCGTAAGGTACCTTTACTTTCAAAGCGTCATGTCAAGGCTCGTCTACAGTTTGCTTATGATCACTTGGAGGACTCTGAGACAGACTGGTTCAAGGTTCTCTGGTTTGATGAGACCAAGATCGAGATCTTTGGTGCCAACCACACACGTGACGTTTGGAGACTGGATGGCACTGCATATGACCCCAAGAATACCATCCCTACAGTCAAGCATGGTGGTGGCAGCATCATGCTGTGGGGCTGTTTCTCAGCCAAGGGGCCTGGCCATCTGGTCCGCATCCATGGGAAGATGGATAGCATGGCCTACCTGGAGATTTTGGCCAAGAACCTCCGCTCCTCCATCAAGGATCTTAAGATGGGTCGTCATTTCATCTTCCAACAAGACAACGACCCAAAGCACACAGCCAAGAAAACCAAGGCCTGGTTCAAGAGGGAAAAAATCAAGGTGTTGCAGTGGCCTAGTCAGTCTCCTGACCTTAACCCAATTGAAAACTTGTGGAAGGAGCTCAAGATTAAAGTCCACATGAGACACCCAAAGAACCTAGATAACTTGGAGAAGATCTGCATGGAGGAGTGGGCCAAGATAACTCCAAAGACCTGTGCCGGCCTGATCAGGTCTTATAAAAGACGATTATTAGCTGTAATTGCAAACAAGGGTTATTCCACAAAATATTAAACCTAGGGGTTGAATAATAATTGACCCACTCTTTTATGTTGAAAATGTATTAAAATTTAACTGAGCAACATAACTTGTTGGTTTGTAAGATTTATGCATCTGTTAATAAATCCTGCTCTTGTTTGAAGTTTGCAGGCTCTAACTTATTTGCATCTTATCAAACCTGCTAAATCTGCAGGGGGTTGAAGACTACTTGTAGGCACTGTACCTACTGATTAGTCTGTATGAATGTCAGGGGTTAATGGATCAGGGACGTCCATCGATTCCAAGAGTGAGTAGAAGTGTCCAGGTTCTGGTCATTGATGTAAAACTTACTTCTCCACTGGAAGATGTAAAAACTTGGCACTCAATGTAAATAGTGGTCTTTTATTGAGAAGAACTTGTAGGACCAGCACAAGCACAGACAACTTGGCAACTGGCGTAGTCAGGTATGACGTGGTGTCCACCGATGTCTATGTGGACACCGCGTCATACCTGACTACGTCCATTGCCAAATTGCTATACCTGCTGAGGACCCTCTGCACGCACTGATGAAGGTCTTTGACCGAAACGTCTGTGCTTGTGCTGGTCCTACAAGTTCTTCTCAATAAAAGACCACTATTCACATTTATCTTGCGTGCCAAGTTTCTACATCTACTTGAAACGGTTTTGGAGCCTACTTGAGCACCACCCCAGAAGTGCTGTGTGTATCAACTTACTTCCCCACTGAACTCAAGAGATAGGCTTCCATTGTTGGGATTGTGAATGTCAGATCTTTGGGATCAGTAGAAGGTCCAGTTGTGCTCCATCTCGTTATCATGACGTCCTCATTTGTAATTTTGAGAGAGTGGCTTTTTGTCTTCTAGTTTGAAGACGCGATGCCAAGAAGAGGACAAATTGGCCAATATGGAACAGATATGTGGAATCCCTCAGCCCTGGAGACTTTATGGGGTTTCAAACAGTGAAGAACAATATATTAAAGGGAACCAAACATCAGGATTTTCCTATATAAGGTGCAGTCAGTTTTTGATTGACGTGTGCACCTCGCTGCTAATGCCCGGGCGGGTTATGCACGTGTATCCCTGTCCCCCCCCCGCCTGTTCCTCCCTCCCTCTGGCCGTATCTAAATTTCTAATATTCAGTTACATGGCGTCAGAGTTAGCGCCTGCACATAGCGCTCATCTCCGGCGCCATGTTTCTGAAGCCCACAGTATTATGGTGCATGCAAGGGCAGTGCATGAGATGGCGGCGCATGCGCCCTCGCTTCTTCAGATCTGTTGTGACCGCGGCAGCGCGCGCGGTCACAACAGGACTGGAGAACAGCTGATCTTACCGATTAGCTGCAGCAGACGATATCGTAGAAGACGTCTGCTGCAGCTAATCGGTAAGATAAGCTGTTCTCCAGTCCTGTTGTGACCGCGCGCGCTGCCGCGGTCACAACAGATCTGAAGAAGCGAGGGCGCATGCGCCGCCCTCTCCTGCACTGCCCTCGCATGCACCATAATACTGTGGGCTTCAGAAACATGGCGCCGGAGATGAGCGCTATGCGCAGGCGCTAACTCCGACACCATGTAACTGAATATTAGAAATTTACATACGGCCAGTGAGAGGGAGGAACAGGGGGCGGGGTGGGCGGGGGGGCGGGAATCCATGTGCATAACCCGCCTGGACATTAGCAGCGAGGTGCACACGTCAATCAAAAACTGCATGTGTGGCGCCCTGGACTAGCCAGGCCGTCACAGGTAACACACACACACCCCACCCCCACTAGACAGTAACATTAGCCAAACACAAAACCCTTGTTGCCTCCCTCCGGGGTCTGGTGTCCACGCCAGGTGGGGCGGAGCCAGGCGGTTGGCCCCGCCCACCGAGGAGTTCACAGGGAAAAGTGACAGAGTAGTTGAGGAGGTTGAAGTGAGAGGAGTGAAGTGGGGAGTGTCTGTGTATGTGGCCCAGGCACTGACAACAAGGTTGGCAGACGGTGGTGGCCGTCTGCAGGAGTGGTGAATCAACGCGGAACCGTAGGACCGGGGTCGGGCGTTGGCCCACCGGTACCGACCGGGGAGCGAAGTGAAGCCAGCATACACAGGCAGGGCCATCGGACCCCGACTAGGCTTGGAGTCGCCGTCAACAGTCAAATCTGAGTGTGACAGGAACCCCAGGAGTTTCCTAACAGCCAAAGACCCGTTAGAAGGCAACCGTCCGCACCGTGAGGGTATACAGCTACCGCCAAAGGCTAGAGACCCAAGGGCCAGCGCCTGCGGGCAAACGGGCTCCTCCGCCATCCATACACCGGGGAGCGGACTACAGTTGGGGACCCATCATAGTGAAACAGTACACAAAGGTGCAAGGAAAGACAGCCGCCATCACCTGTCCGGGGAAAGACACTGCAGCCGGCTGCAAGACCCGTCCATCCAGCCGTTTGGTTTAAGGAGGACTTTGTGCATCTCTTACTGAGTGAGTACCACAGTGCCATCCGGCACCGCGCCGCGCTGTCCCTGCAACCCTGCACCTCACCAACCCTGCCTCCCCGTCTCACCACCGGGCCCCGGGACCACCGACCCCTACCCACAGAGGGGGAAAACAACATCCCAGCTGCTCCCTACCATCGCTCCCGGGATCCCTGTCACCAGCAGCGGTGGTGCCCATCTTCACCACGACCCGTGGGTGGCGTCACGGACTAAATCCCCCAAACCAACCACCCCTTTCACTCACGGGCGAGGAGCGCCGCTCGAGTCCCAGTATCCGGCCCACCGCTCGAGCCACCGAGCAGCCATCGCAGCGTTAGCGAGCGCAGCGGCGGCGGCGTCCTCCCCGCCTGCGACACATGAATTTTCAAACTTTATAAAGATGAATTTCACAGCCTGAACACCCGAGCTGCCCCCTGATGGTATGTACACACTGTGCCTGATAGTGCCCGTGCTGCACTGGCTGCACCTTATACACGAAAAACCTGATGTTTGGTTCCCTTTAAGAGATTGTCTTAGTAATGAGTTCTCTGTCAGAAAACAAAGATGGATCCCTTCCTAGGATCTTCAGACGTCTGACAGGTTTGGTTTTGCTAAGATATGGAAGTCTTTATGGCCCATTCATCTTAGATATTGGAATGTTTCGTAGATAGGATGTTGGAGGTGTTCTTAGTTTGGTGCCAGTTCTGAGGACATTGTAAGACGTCTTGTTATGTGGATCTCTACTCTCGTCTATAGCTTCTAGAATGAGTCCTGATTGATCTAGATCAGATCCAACTTTCTCCAGGACCTAAGTTCCTTCAGATGTAAAGCTGCCCACTTCTTATTACTCTCTTTTATTGGGGACAATGGAGTGAGCGCTGGCAGATACTTATCCCTTCTGAGAATAAAAGGATAGGGCATGTTAAAATCCGATATGCCTGATCCTTTTTGTCCACAATATCAACCCTTTGGCCTATTCGGACAATTGTGCAGAAAAGGATCATGATTAAGAGCCAAACGCAGGTTCGAAACGCGTAGACCAGGGGTCTCTTTGATTTATATACAGTACTTCGTCTTTATTTTTCTATAAGTGTTACATTTTATCCATTAATGTTGCGGCTCCATATATATACACTCATCCGGAGACCTGGAGTGACCCCAGAAAAACAACTGGCTGCACCAGACTAGTCTATCCATAGGGTCTTCTGACGGCTTTAGCTAGACCAGATTTCAGCCAAGTAGTGGATAAAATTTCAACCAGTCTAGACGGTGTACCCTAGAATAAGATAAAACAGATTTTTGGGTACCTATCAGTCTGATCTGTCCAGGATCTGGACTTTGAATTGACCATTTAAAAAAAAAAAAAATAAAAAAAAAAATTGTTCAGCATTCTGCCAGCACTATATGTACAGGAACTTTCCCTCATTACCCAGTATGCATTGCACCTGCCATTGGACTGAGGCTTTGAAAGGAGGAGGCAGCATTATACACCCCACTAGATTACAGCCTTGTATATCAGCCAATTAATGACTTGAAAAGTGTAATATTGCCACTGTGCACCGCCCAAGCGGAAGAAAAATTACACAAAAGGGCAAACAGTTGCATTAAAACTATTTGCACAAATGCCCCTTGGGTCAAATTTTGTGACGTCTTGATGGCAGAAAGTGGCGTACAGGAATGATAAACTCCCCCCTCCTTATGCTTGTTATTATCTGGACCAATATTTGAGCACTGTTTAGCGGTATTTAGCGCTTTATGGTACTAGCTTTGTTGAAATTTTACTTTTTTTGGGGGTGCTGTATAGTGGTATTTAGCTATTTATGGCGGTATTATTTGTAGACTTTGTGTGATATTTTTCAGCAGCGCTTAGCACTATTTGGCATCTTATGGCAGTATTATCTGAGCACTATATCTTGTGCTGATGACATTATCTGTGTCTTCTTTTTTGAGCATTGCATTGCGGTATTTAGCAATTTATGGCGGTATTATTTGTAGACATTATGCGATATTTTTCAGCAGTGCTTAGCACTATTTGGCATCTTATGGCGTATTATTTGAGCACTATATCTTGTGTTGATGACATTATCTGTCTTATTTTTTGAGCATTGCATTGCGGTATTTAGCAATTTATGGCGGTATTATTTGTAGACATTGTGTGATATTTTTCAGCGGTGCTTAGCGCTATGTGGCATCTTATGGCAGTATTATTTGAGCATTATATCTTGTGCTGATGGCATTATCTGTGTCTTCTTTTTTGAGCATTGCATTGCGGTATTTAGCAATTTATGGCGGTATTATTTGTAGACATTATGCGATATTTTTCAGCAGTGCTTAGCACTATTTGGCATCTTATGGCAGTATTATCTGAGCACTATATCTTGTGCTGATGACATTATCTGTGTCTTCTTTTTTGAGCATTGCATTGCGGTATTTAGCAATTTATGGCGGTATTATTTGTAGACATTATGCGATATTTTTCAGCAGTGCTTAGCACTATTTGGCACCTTATGGCGTATTATTTGAGCACTATATCTTGTGTTGATGACATTATCTGACTTATTTTTTGAGCATTGCATTGCGGTATTTAGCAATTTATGGCGGTATTATTTGTAGACATTGTGCGATATTTTTCAGCAGCGCTTAGCACTATTTGGCACCTTATGGCGTATTATTTGAGCACTATATCTCGTGTTGATGACATTATCTGTCTTATTTTTTGAGCATTGCATTGCGGTATTTAGCAATTTATGTCGGTATTATTTGTAGAGATTGTGCGATATTTTTCAGCAGTGCTTAGCGCTATGTGGCATCTTATGGCAGTATTATTTGAGCACTATATCTTGTGCTCATGACATTATCTGTTTCTTATTTTTTGAGCATTGCATTGCGGTATTTAGCATTTTATGGTCGGATTATTTTAGAACTATATGGAGCTGTTTTGGAGACATTATATGAACCTTTTTTATTTTAGCATTGTTATATGACCCATGTGTGGCGCTATAATTTTGGCAGTGAGTGGTTGTATTATGTATATATGGTTTATGCCACTTATAACACTGGTGTACTGTAAAGTTGGCACACCGGCTGAGCACGGTATGTCTGTTAGGAACGCGTCCACACTACCGCACAATGCCAGGCCTCCTCGCCAGGCTACCGCCATTACTTGGGCTAAGATAAAAAGTGGTGACAAATATTTACCCGACACAAACAAAAAGTTGGATAAGTTTTGGTGTGGCGGTCATCGCACGCACTTGCTATTTTTTCCCCATTGCAAGTAGGTCAGAAAACTGGTGTAATTACATTGACTATGGGGCAATGACGTCTCAGGGCCTAAGGCGGCAACTGCCTCATTGGTAGAGAATCCAAAAATTGTTTATATCAGGTTTTAATGTGCAATGTACGGGTTTTTTTTTATTTCTGATTATTTTTTTCATATCACTATCTACATATAAAAAAAAGATCTAAAGTTTTGCAATTTTCTCACTGGAAACTAGGCCTAATACTAGACTCACATTTCCTGTTCTGTGCAAATGACTTTCCAGCAGTCTCATTATCATCACAGACAGGATTATAATAAGATAGCACTTCTATGTACAATAGATAACACAGGATGTATCATAGATGATGGCACAGCTCACCTTTCCCCTTTCTGTACAGTAACTGATAATTATTTATTTTCCACAGACGATATCATCATCACTGTCCCCATTAGAGTTCACAATCTATTCCTAGAAAACCCGGACAAAACTCACGTAAACATGAAAAGACCATACAAACTCCTTGCAGATGATGTGCTAACTACTGAGCTACTAATCTGTCACAATACCTCAATACGCAGGAGATAACACAGGAAACACAATTCACAATACGTGATGTCCCAGCTCACCTCCTCCTCCTGTACAATGACTGATAACTCCTCTATATACAGTAGATAATGCAGGATCCACCCTTCACAATAGATGTCACAGCTCACCTCCTCCTCCTGTACAATGACTGATAACTTCTCTATATACAGTAGATAAAACAGGATCCACCATTCCCAATAAGTGATGTCACAGCTCACCTCCTCCTCCTGTACAATGACTGATAACTCCTCTATATACAGTAGATAATACAGGATCTACCTTTCACAATAGGAGATGTCACAGCTCACCTCCTCCTCCTGTACAATGACTGATAACATCTCTGTATGCAGTAGATAACACAGGACCTCATCATTCACAATAGGTGCTATCACAGCTCACCTCCTCCTCCTGTACAATGACTGAAAACATCTCTATATACAGTAGATAACACAGGATCCACCATTCACAATGTGATGTCACAGCTCACCTACTCCACCTGTACAATGACTGAGAACACCTTTATGTACAGTAGATAAAACAGGATCCACTATTCACAGTAGGAAATGTCACACCTCACCTTCTCCTCCTGTACAATGACTGATAACACCTCTAAATATAAGAGATAACACAGGTTCCACCATTCACAATAGATGTTACAGCTCACCTCCTCCTTCTGTACAATAACTGATAACAACTCTATATACAGGAGATAACACAGGCTCCACCATTCAGAATATGTGATGTCATAGCTCACCTCCTCCCTCTCCTTTATAATGACTAATAACACTTCTATATACAGTAGATAACACAGGATCTACCATTCACAATAGGTGATGTCTCAGCTCACCCTCTCCTCCTGTACAATGACTTATCACACCTATACAGGCGATAACACAAGATCTGCCATTCACAATAGGTGATGTCAAAGCTCACCTCCTTCTCCTGTACAGTGACTTATCACACCTCTATATACAGGCGATAACGCAGGATCCACCATTCATAAGAGATGATGTCACAGCTCACCTGCTCCCTCTGCTGTATAATGTCTGACACAACCTTCATATACAGTAGACAACACAGGATCCATCATTTACAACAACGATGTCACAGCTCACCACCTCCTCCTGTACAATGACTGAGAACACCTTTATGTACAGTAGATAAAACAGGATTCACTATTCAAAATAAGAAATGTCACAGCTCACCTTCTCCTGTGCAATGACTGATAACACCTCTAGATACAGTAGATAACACAGGATTCACCATTAACAATAGCTGATGTCACAGCTCACCTCCTCCTGTACAATGACCGATAACACTTCTATATACACCAGATAACACAGGCTCCACCATTCACAATAACCGATGTCACAGCTCACCTCCTCCCCCTCCTGTATAATGACTGAGAACACTTCTATGGCACTTTGGGCGACATCTGTGGCTGCAGTGTGTGGGGTATTTGTGGACGGCACTAGGGGGAATGTGACGGGCAGTCTAGAGAACATTTGGGGGCAGAATTCTGGGACCTTCTGAGGCTGAGGCAGCCATTGTTAGGGCCGAATGCCAGGGATATCTGGGCTAATAACGTCTCTTAAACAATGATGCCAGTCATTTCTTTCTTTCCGTCACTGTGGATAAATGATGGGAGGGGGGTTATCCTCAATGTCACAAGGGTGAAGATTATTCGTCAATGGTACAGAGGCGAGAGGCTAAATGATCCCCCCACCCACCCTAAATCAGAGGGTGACATCCCGCACGCTCCCTCATGTTAGGGGGTCTTCCAGAGTGACCGTGTCCCATTACGGAAGAATGGTCCCCAACCTTCAGCTAATAAGAGGAGGGGAAGTCAGATAAAAAGTATGCAATCTCCCTGCAGCGCCCCCACAGGGGAAATAAGGTATTACAAGGGTTCCATTAAAATCACTGAGCCGTCCATATAATGCTGCTCCCCACTGTACCCCCTGCGGAGTATATCCCGGGGGAAGGGGAGATGGTTATTTCCGTGCTGAATGTCTATATGGGCACCTGATGGGGCACCGGGGGAAGGGGTGATGTTTATTTCCATGCTGAATGTCTATATGGGCACCTGATTGGGCACCGAGGTAAGGGGTGATGTTTATTTCCATGCTAAATGTATATATGGGCAGCTGATGGGGCACCGGGGGAAGGGGTGATGTTTATTTCCATGCTGAATGTCTATATGGGCACCTGATGGGGCACCGGGGGAAGGGGTGATGTTTATTTCCATGCTGAATGTCTATATGGGCACCTGATGGGGCACCGGGGGAAGGGGTGGTTTATTTCCATGCTAAATGTCTATATGGGCAGCTGATTGGGCACCGGGGGAAGGGGTGATGTTTATTTCCATGCTGAATGTCTATATGGGCACCTGATGGGGCACCGGGGGAAGAGGTGATGTTTATTTTCATGCTGAATGTCTATATGGGCACCTGATGGGGCACCGGGGGAAGGAGTGATGTTTATTTCCATGCTGAATGTCTATATGGGCATCTGATGGGGCACCGGGGGAAGAGGTGATGTTTATTTCCATGCTGAATGTCTATATGGGCACCTGATGGGGCACCGGGGGAAGGAGTGATGTTTATTTCCATGCTGAATGTCTATATGGGCATCTGATGGGGCACCGGGGGAAGAGGTGATGTTTATTTCCATGCTGAATGTCTATATGGGCACCTGATGGGGCACCGGGGGAAGAGGTGATGTTTATTTCCATGCTGAATGTCTATATGGGCACCTGATGGGGCACCGGGGGAAGGAGTGATGTTTATTTCCATGCTGAATGTCTATATGGGCACCTGATGGGGCACCGGGGGAAGGGGTGATGTTTATTTCCATGCTGAATGTCTATATGGGCATCTGATGGGGCACCGGGGGAAGGACTGATGTTTATTTCCATGCTGAATGTCTATATGGGCATCTGATGGGGCACCGGGGGAAGGAGTGATGTTTATTTCCATGCTGAATGTCTATATGGGCACCTGATGGGGCACCGGGGGAAGGGGTGATGTTTATTTCCATGCTGAATGTCTATATGGGCATCTGATGGGGCACCGGGGGAAGGAGTGATGTTTATTTCCATGCTGAATGTCTATATGGGCATCTGATGGGGCACCGGGGGAAGGAGTGATGTTTATTTCCATGCTGAATGTCTATATGGCACCTGATGGGGCACCGGGGGAAGGAGTGATGTTTATTTCCATGCTGAATGTCTATATGGGCATCTGATGGGGCACCGGGGGAAGGGGTGATGTTTATTTCCATGCTGAATGTCTATATGGGCACCTGATGGGGCACCGGGGGAAGAGGTGATGTTTATTTCCATGCTGAATGTCTATATGGGCACCTGATGGGGCACCGGGGGAAGGGGTGATGTTTATTTCCATGCTGAATGTCTATATGGGCACCTGATGGGGCACCGGGGGAAGGGGTGATGTTTATTTCCATGCTGAATGTCTATATGGGCATCTGATGGGGCACCGGGGGAAGGGGTGATGTTTATTTCCATGCTGAATGTCTATATGGGCATCTGATGGGGCACCGGGGGAAGGGGTGATGTTTATTTCCATGCTGAATGTCTATATGGGCATCTGATGGGGCACCGGGGGAAGGGGTGATGTTTATTTCCATGCTGAATGTCTATATGGGCATCTGATGGGGCACCGGGGGAAGGGGTGATGTTTATTTCCATGCTGAATGTCTATATGGGCACCTGATGGGGCACCGGGGGAAGGGGTGATGTTTATTTCCATGCTGAATGTCTATATGGGCACCTGATGGGACATGTATACTGTATACCGTATACATATGTATACCCTCTGTACCGCAGCCGCATCCAAATAGCCCGATCATTTACGGACCTATGAAAAACCCTTATAAATACCCTCGAATGACGAAGGAAATCAATCTCAAGTACCCAAATTTCGACCACGCTCATGGACCGCTATATGACGCCAGTGCCAACCCCGCACTTCCATACTGTGCTTCCAGAGCACCGCCACGCGGGGGCGTCGTGTTTCCCCAAAGTGTAGGTTTACCCCATCAATTGCATTTTTTGGGAAGTGCTGGACCACTAAAGGGTTAACGATGAAAGGTGGATGCACAGGCAGCGACAACAAAAGAACCTCCAAGGCAGCGCAGAACAAAGAGGGTCTCTGCATTCCCTGTGCACAGGAGCCCCCAGACCCCCCAATAAGAAGACCACCCCCCTGCAGCAGTCTGCAGCTGGGGGGACAATGCTATGCATGCTCCTGACCTGCGCCCTGGTGCTGCTGACAATCCTCCTGGCACTGGCAATCCTCTGTGTGCTGGAGCCTGAGTGACTGCTGTACTGTAATACTGGAGTGTAATATACAACAACACTGCTGCTGGTCCAGCCCATGGAGGAGGTGCCACACGCCTGCTGCTCGCAGGAGAAGGGCTCTGCTCCTGGGCACAATGCCCCCAGCCTGGCAGGGGACACACAATCCACAGGCACCAACTTATTTATACACCACGGCCGTCACCAAAAAAAGAGGGGTATTTATATCATGTCTGATATTAGGAAAGATGGACGTCTGCTGCTGCGGAACATCTTTTGTGAGCGTCGACCACCTACCCACCATACGTAAAGTCGCCATTGATATAGGTGTCATTTTACCAATACGCTATGGATCATCCTTTTACATCAAACAGCAATTTTTTAATTCTACCTCAGTCATAACACTAAAGAATCATGTGGCGCGGGGACTGAAGCACCCGAAATACTCAAAAGGGTTCTCACACGATCGAGTATTTCGGGTGCTTCAGTCCCCGCGTCGCATAATTCCCAACTGTTAGATAGCCAATCAACATGCGGGGATTGCCTACCACAAATGGTAATGCCGTAACCATCTTGGCTACTGGTATTACAGGCGGTTAACGTACTCGTCACCGGGCTGTTTCGGGTCGGGTCAGGCGTTGTCACAGGGTGGTCTTGCCCGGTTCTGTCGCCCCGAGGCGTACAGTAAATGGTGGGGGAAGCGGGGTGTTGGGGAAAGTTTGTGGTGACGCCACCTGTGGACTGCGGCCAGTAGTAGTCGCAGCTACAAAATTCCGCGCCCGGACAGGTGTTAAGGCAGCCGGAATGGTGTCGCTCCCTACAGGCGGAGTGGGCCCTGGGTGGATGAAGAGGGATTTAACGGCCGTTGGTGCCTAAGCGCTGGGTGGTGGCCCCGGTAAGGTCTCTGTGGGTTCAGGGTGTAGTTTACTCACAACTTCAGCTGCCAGCCCGGTCACACTGGTCACTGCCATGATGGGTTCAGGTCGATCCCAGATCCGGTAAGGGGTCACCACTGGTGTTTTTGGTGGGAAGGAGAGAGAGTCCTATTTCTAGGGTGTCCTCCAGTTAGGTACCCCGGCTGAGCTCCCGCTCCAAACCCCGGGCCTAGAAAAGTCCACGTTTTCCAGAGATGTCTTGCCAGAACTATGGTCCTGACGGGTCTGCTCTTGATGTGAGTGTGTTGCGCCTATTTGTACCCCAAGTGGAACCCGTCCCTCAGGTGGCTGGCTTCAGTGACCGGGGAAGTCCCATGATCGTGATGGCCACCCCCTACCTACCCTGAGCCATCCCACCCCGTGTGAAGGCTCCTAAGCTATATGTAGTGTGTGAATGTGGAACACCGGTGATTAACCCCCCCTTACCTGAGATGAATACCGCACCTTAATTGAGGTGCAGTACCCTGTGGCAACCAGAGCCTCAGGGGATCTACAGCATTACTGTGATTGGCCAGCCACATCGTGTCATCGGGTCTTATATGAGACCCGGGGGTGCAATGCTCTGCACACTGTCCTCTGAAAGCAGGGAGATCTTAGATTAGAGCAGGGTTTGTACACTTGCCCCCCTTAGTGCCTTTCATTTGGCACTAAATAGTATTTTTAGCCTTAATTAACTTAATCATTTTGATAACCAGCCAAGGTAAAGCAGACAGCTGGGGGCTGATATTATCAGGCTGGGAAGGTAGATGGTTAATTGGCCCTTCCCAGCCTAAAAATTGCAGCCTGCAGCCGCCTCAGACGTGACGTGTCACATTAAACACCTCTCCAGTATTAAACCCTGGACTTCATGCCAGCTGACATTGCACAGCTGACATCAACCCCACCAAAAATATTACCCCGATTGCCCCCTCACCAGGGCATTTGGGAACAGCCGCAGCAAAGCGCTAAAATTGGGGTAGCTAATAGATGCGCCACCCCTGGGGGCAGCTGTAAGCTGCTATTTTAAGCTGGGCCTCCCCAGCCTGATAATATCAGCCCCCAGCTGTCATCTTTACCTTGGCTGGTTATCAAAAATAGGGGGATCCCACATCATTTTTAAAAATTATTTACTTCCCAGCAGCGACCTAGAAGTCAGAGATATGTCCAGGTGTCTTCTCCATGCTGTTTACTTTCATTTGAGGGCTGTTTCCATCCATCTCAGTGATTTTTGATCCCCTCAGCCCACCAGGGCTGGTAGGGTCTGCTGGAAAAATGCTGGAGTTTCCCATTGTCTTCCATTATACTTGTTACTCGAGATGAGCCCATCCGAGCGTCCGACCGGCTTGATTCGAATAATGAGCACTCGAGCAGTTTAGTGCTCGCTCATCCCTATACTACCTCTCTGCATAAATAAAATAACAATGTCACAAATATAGCTATCAGAGAAAAAGTGCCCACTCCCACACTGCCCATGAACCGGTTTCCTTTGTAGGGCGAAAACACAGTAATTTTTCCACTGCGTGATTGAGGCTTTCCACAGGTGAGTGTTAACGTGCGCCATCTGCTTGAAACACAGTTCTTTTCCCACAATTTTGAAGAGGTGCTAACAATTTTGTTCTGCCCATTTATACGTTTTGTGTGAAACTTTATTCATTTTGCCTTTTTTTCTCTTTTTTTGTGTTGTTCCAATACACGGAGAGGAAATAATTGCACTAATTTTCAAGGGTGCCAATGTGATGCCCGTGGCCTCTCAGGTCGTCACAGGGTATTGTGCAATCTGCCCTCCCGTGCAGTATCCACCTCCTCCTTGGTTCTGGGTCCCCAACTACATGGTGTTGCCTACATCAGCTAATCAAAACCCTAGGTACACTCTGCACCACACCCACCAGACACACCAATGGACGGACTGAGTGGAATAGGGTTACCCAATTGGGGGGTTAGTTAGGGGAGGTCAGGAGTGTCAGGAGTAGGAAGCTGAGCTTGAGAGGTGAAGGAGAGAGGAGGTCAGGAGCTGGGCTCCTAGAAGCTATCTAGGCGGCAGACGGTGGTCTGGGCCTAGAGGAGCTGGACCCCTGGTCGCAGGGGATCGTGGCAAGGGGCACGGAACTGTCGAGGAGGACAGCCTTGCACCATCACCGGGCTGGGACCAGGGCACGACGGGGTACATGGACCCTAGGTCAGGGAGTAGCGACAAGAATGGAGCCTTCAAGATCCGCTCTCCACTCGCTCCAAAATCGGGGTACTAGCGCAACGAGGGGGATAGGACTTTCCACTCAAACAGTCCAAAAATCCCAAGTGTGAACCCTGAGAGCAAGCTCCCACACTTAGCCATAGTGGGGAGCAGGACCCGACTAGTTCTATACTACCGGGACCAACAGAAAAGTGTACTTAGTGCCAGGAGGCAGGTCACGGATCACCAGGCAGCACCACTGGGGCCGGGACCCGAACTAGGTCCCCTCAGCGGCAGTAGTGTCCAGAACTTTGGTTTACCCAGTTGTCGGTGTCAGCTAAATGGACTGAGTGAGTGCGCAAGTGACCCCATTCGCACCCAACAGCACTTCTCCCTCACCATCACCGAGTCCCGAGGCATCCCCCCTACCCGTGAACACCTGGCTGTCCCATTCCATCACCCCCGGGTACTCCCAACTGCAGCGGTGGTACTCCAAATTACCATATACCATGGGTGGCGTCACGAACTCTAACACAATCCCCTGTAAATACCCCCTTCATTTGAGTGGCCGCACGACCCCCGGGTCCGGACACCCCTCGAGCCACCGCGGACCCGGATCCGAGCAGCCCGGATGCTGGCACGGGGGTGGCACACCAATACTTTTGTTCATCACTGTATACAATCAAAGACCAGAATGGGTGATAAGTTTATGACCGCCAAGTGTCCAGCAGTGGGGCTAATGTCAGCTGTGTAAATGACTTGGTAGTGGTCACCGGGCCACCTGATCTATTAGTGGCATGGTTGCACATGCTCCCTCTGTCTGTTCTGTTGCCCTACTTCCTGTTCATCTGTTTAAAAGCCCGCCCCTAAGCTTAGTCTAGTTGCTTGAGTATACTGCTTTCTGTCTACTCCTGCCCCGCTGCTCTCGTTTCCTGGTTGCTATTTTGGATCTCGGTGAATCACCTGACACCGGCCCTGGACTCCACCTGGTCTCATCGAGCTGTGCCCTCGCTGATCCCGGACTCTGTCTGCCGTCTCCAGTTGGCGTTTGTGCCCGGTCCCTTCCGGTACATATCCACCCTAGGACCCGTGTTCCACATCCAGTACGGACATTTTTGGACGATAACCTGTTGCCCTTTCGTGTCCCGGCTGCAGCGCATTTAGGCCTTTGGGGTGATCGCCAGACAGCCCCTGTATAGGGATTCGCTCCTGGTGGCCTCCCTGGGGGAGTCCGGTGCGCGGTCCCGGGAATTCCCCTTTGCTCCGAACCTGGCAGGTATATACCGTGTTTATGTTCTATTCTGTGTACATATTGTTGGTTGCATATTATAAAACTTCTTTGCACCAAGAACCTGTCTCTGGTTGTCATTGCCCTAACGCAATCGAAATCCTCAGTTCATACAATAGTATTACACCCTCCCACTCTGAGGGGACACTGAGGACCCTGTTCTCAGCTTTCAGATTTGAAGGCACCTTCTCCCAACAGCAATGTTTAGATCTCTACACAGGTATCAATGGGATTCAGATCTGGTCTCATTGCTGCCACTTCAGAACTCTCCAGTGCTTTGTTTACATCCACTTCTGGGGCTTCTTGAAGTTTTTGGGGTCATTGTCCTGCTGGAAGACCCCTGCCTGACCTACGACACAAACCCAGCATCTGACAATGGGCACTACATTGCCACCCAAAACCTTTGGTAATCTTCAGATTTCATGATGTCTTGCGCACAGTAACGACACCCAGAGGCAGCAAAACAACCACAAACCATCTTTGAGCCTCCATCATATGTGACTGTAGGTACTGTGCTCTTTTCATTGTATGCCTCATTCCGTTTTCAGTAAAGAAGAGAATGATGTGCTTTATCAAAAAGCTCTATCTTGGTTTCATCTGTTCACAAGACGCTTTTCCGAAAGGATTTTGGTAACTCACGTACAATTTGGCAAACTGCAGTCTATCTTTTTTATGTCTTTGTGTCAGCAGTGGGGTCCTCCTGGGTCTCATGCATAGCGTTTCAGTTTATTCAAATGTGGACAGAAAGTTCACGCTGACACCGATGACCCCTAAGCCTGCAGGATAGTTTGAGTTTCTTGGACCTTGATTGTGGTGGCTTATCCACTATCCAGACTATCCTGCGTTGCAACCTTTCATCAATTTTGTTTCTCCATGTCCAGGGGGATTAGCTATAGTGCCATGGGTTGTAAACTTCTTGATTATAATGCGCACCATGGACAAAGGAACATCAAGAGCTTTGGAGATGGACTTGTAACCATGACATTGTTTATGTTTTTCACAGTTCTCTTCTCTTTCTGTTCTCCATGTTTAGTGTGGCTCACACAGACACACAATGCAAAGACTGACAACTTCTCCCCTTTTTGTCTGGATTCAGGTGTGATTTCCATATTGCCCACACCTGTTACTTGCCACAGATGAGTTTAAAAGAGCATCACGTGCTTGAAACAAAATTGTTTGCTCAGAAATTTTGGAAAGCTGACAACAATTTTGTCTCCTTTCTGTTTCCTTTTGTGTCGTTCCAAAACATACGCACAAAGGAAATAAACGTGTATGACAAAACATGGATAAGTGCTATCATTTTCTTGGATAAACACTTCATTTTCTAGAACAATTTCAAGGGTGTCAACACTTTCGGCCATGACTGTATGTTACAAGGTTGATGAGTAGTAATGATTTATGGAGGGGGGAGGAGGATGAAATGACGGTTACTGTTTTTTTGGAATGTAGCCTTCCAGTCAAGAAAGAGGAAGAAATCTTAAGAGGTACATTAGAAGATGTGTATTTTACTGAGAACTGCTAATTGCTCAATTGTGGGAAAATCTTAGCTTTTTTGCTGGACTTTTTAAAAACCACAGAAAAAAGGTGCACTTTTGTGTGCACAGTCTTGGCTAAGAAAGCATCATGGGCGGCTTCTACTGAGCGAGTGCCGCAGGTCTTCACCCCAAATGTGAGTCTTCCAGCAAGCCGCTATTTTATAATAACATGATTGCCCCAGGTCAACAGTGAATAAGGTCAGACAATGGCCCCCTGATTGCATCCCCTGTGAGTGATATTATCGAGAAGTGGAAGGAGCCGCAGCAACTCAGCCACGAAGTGGAGACCCTGTATTGTAACAGAGCGGGGGGCCGAGTGATGAGGAGCAAAGGGAAGAAAAGTCACCAACATTCTGCTGACCCATTAACTGCAGAATCCGGACCTCCTCTGGTAACATCAGCACAAACACTGCGCCTACCGGGAGCTTCATGGCCGAGTAGCTGCAGCAGCCGTACATCACCAAGGACAATGCCGAGCCATATATTACCAAGCACAATGCCGAGCCGTACATCACCAAGCACAATGCTGAGCCATACATCACCAAGCACAATGCTGAGCCATACATCACCAAGCACAATGCCGAGCCGTACATCACCAAGCACAATGCCGAGCCATACATCACCAAGCACAATGCCGAGACATACATCACCAAGCACAATGCCGAGCCATACATCACCAAGCACAATGCCGAGCCATACATCACCAAGCACAATGCCGAGCCGTACATCACCAAGCACAATGCCGAGACATACATCACCAAGCACAATGCCGAGCCATACATCACCAAGCACAATGCCGAGCCGTACATCACCAAGCACAATGCCGAGACATACATCACCAAGCACAATGCCGAGCCGCACATCACCAAGCACAATGCCAAGCCATACATCACCAAGCACAATGCCGAGCCGTACATCACCAAGCACAATGCCGAGACATACATCACCAAGCACAATGCCGAGCCGCACATCACCAAGCACAATGCCGAGCCATACATCACCAAGCACAATGCCGAGCCATACATCACCAAGCACAATGCCGAGCCGTACATCACCAAGCACAATGCCGAGACATACATCACCAAGCACAATGCCGAGCCATACATCACCAAGCACAATGCCGAGCCATACATCACCAAGCACAATGCCGAGCCATACATCACCAAGCACAATGCTGAGCCGTACATCACCAAGCACAATGCTGAGCCGTACATCACCAAGCACAATGCCGGGCCGTACATCACCAAGCACAATGCTGAGCTGTACATCACCAAGCACAATGCCCAGCCGTACATCACCAAGCACAATGCCGAGCCGTACATCACCAAGCACAATGCCGAGACATACATCACCAAGCACAATGCCGAGCCGCACATCACCAAGCACAATGCCGAGCCATACATCACCAAGCACAATGCCGAGCCATACATCACCAAGCACAATGCCGAGCCGTACATCACCAAGCACAATGCCGAGACATACATCACCAAGCACAATGCCGAGCCATACATCACCAAGCACAATGCCGAGCCATATATCACCAAGCACAATGCTGAGCCGTACATCATCAAGCACAATGCTGAGCCGTACATCACCAAGCACAATGCTGAGCCGTACATCACCAAGCACAATGCTGAGCCGTACATCACCAAGGACAATGCCGAGTCGTACATCACCAAGCACAATGCTGAGCTGTACATCACCAAGCACAATGCCCAGCCGTACATCACCAATCACAATGCTGAGCCGTACATCACCAAGGACAATGCCGAGCCGTATATCACCAAGCACAATGCCGAGCCATACATCACCAAGCACAATGCCGAGCCGTACATCACCAAGCACAATGCAGAGCCATAAATCACCAAGCACAATGCCGAGCCATACATCACCAAGCACAATGCCGAGCCGTATATCACCAAGCACAATGCCGAGCCGTACATCACCAAGCACAATGCCGAGCTGTACATCACCAAGCACAATGCCGAGCCGTACATCACCAAGCACAATGCTGAGCCATACATCACCAAGCACAATGCCGAGCCATACATCACCAAGCACAATGCCGAGCCGTACATCACCAAGCACAATACCGAGCCATACATCACCAAGCACAATGCCGAGCCGTATATCACCAAGCACAATACCGAGCCGTACATCACCAAACACAATGCTGAGCCATACATCACCAAGCACAATACCGAGCCGTACATCACCAAGCCCAATGCTGAGCCATACATCACCAAGCACAATGCTGAGCCATACATCACCAAGCACAATGCTGAGCCATACATCACCAAGCACAATGCCGAGCTGTACATCACCAAGCACAATGCCGAGCCGTACATCACCAAGCACAATGCCGAGCCGTACATCACCAAGCACAATGCCGAGCCGTACATCACCAAGCACAATGCCGAACCGTACATCACCAAGCACAATGCCGAACCGTACATCACCAAGCACAATGCCGAGCCATACATCACCAAGCACAATGCTGAGCCATACATCACCAAGCACAATGCCAAGCCGTACATCACCAAGCACAATGCTGAGCCGTACATCACCAAGCACAATGCCAAGCCGTACATCACCAAGCACAATGCTGAGCTGTACATCACCAAGCACAATGCTGAGCCGTACATCACCAAGCACAATGCTGAGCCATGGATGGAGCAGTGTAAAGCTGCCACCACTGAACTTTGGAGAAGGTGGGTTTTATTTATTTTTTTTTATTTTTTTTGTTTCCCTAAGAGAGTGATTGTTTGCTTGCTCTATATGCTGCAATATGATAGTACTGCAGTATATAGTGAAACTGCTGATATCAAAGCTGGTGATCATAAGGGGCCTTCCTGCAGCAGGAGAGGGTCTGTGGGTGTCAGAACATATACAGTCAGGGCCAGAAATATTTGGACAGTGACACAAGTTTTGTTATTTTAGCTGTTTACAAAAACATGTTCAGAAATACAATTCTATATATAATATGGGCTGAAAGTGCACACTCCCAGCTGCAATATGAGAGTTTTCACATCCAAATCGGAGAAAGGGTTTAGGAATCATAGCTCTGTAATGCATAGCCTCTTCTTTTTCAAGGGACCAAAAGTAATTGGACAAGGGACTCTAAGGGCTGCAATTAACTCTGAAGGCGTCTCCCTCGTTAACCTGTAATCAATGAAGTAGTTAAAAGGTCTGGGGTTGATTACAGGTGTGTGGTTTTGCATTTGGAAGCTGTTGCTGTTACCAGACAACATGCGGTCTAAGGAACTCTCAATTGAGGTGAAGCAGAACATCCTGAGGCTGAAAAAAAAGAAAAAATCCATCAGAGAGATAGCAGACATGCTTGGAGTAGCAAAATCAACAGTCGGGTACATTCTGAGAAAAAAGGAATTGACTGGTGAGCTTGGGAACTCAAAAAGGCCTGGGCGTCCACGGATGACAACAGTGGTGGCTGATCGCCGCATACTTTCTTTGGTGAAGAAGAACCCGTTCACAACATCAACTGAAGTCCAGAACACTCTCAGTGAAGTAGGTGTATCTGTCTCTAAGTCAACAGTAAAGAGAAGACTCCATGAAAGTAAATACAAAGGGTTCACATCTAGATGCAAACCATTCATCAATTCCAAAAATAGACAGGCCAGAGTTAAATTTGCTGAAAAACACCTCATGAAGCCAGCTCAGTTCTGGAAAAGTATTCTATGGACAGATGAGACCAAGATCAACCTGTACCAGAATGATGGGAAGAAAAAAGTTTGGAGAAGAAAGGGAAAGGCACATGATCCAAGGCACACCACATCCTCTGTAAAACATGGTGGAGGCAACGTGATGGCATGGGCATGCATGGCTTTCAATGGCACTGGGTCACTTGTGTTTATTGATGACATAACAGCAGACAAGAGTAGCCGGATGAATTCTGAAGTGTACCGGGATATACTTTCAGCCCAGATTCAGCCAAATGCCGCAAAGTTGATTGGACGGCGCTTCATAGTACAGATGGACAATGACCCCAAGCATACAGCCAAAGCTACCCAGGAGTTCATGAGTGCAAAAAAGTGGAACATTCTGCAATGGCCAAGTCAATCACCAGATCTTAACCCAATTGAGCATGCATTTCACTTGCTCAAATCCAGACTTAAGACGGAAAGACCCACAAACAAGCAAGACTTGAAGGCTGCGGCTGTAAAGGCCTGGCAAAGCATTAAGAAGGAGGAAACCCAGCGTTTGGTGATGTCCATGGGTTCCAGACTTAAGGCAGTGATTGCCTCCAAAGGATTCGCAACAAAATATTGAAAATAAAAATATTTTGTTTGGGTTTGGTTTATTTGTCCAATTACTTTTGACCTCCTAAAATGTGGAGTGTTTGTAAAGAAATGTGACAATTCCTACAATTTCTATCAGATATTTTTGTTCAAACCTTCAAATTAAACGTCACAATCTGCACTTGAATTCTGTTGTAGAGGTTTCATTTCAAATCCAATGTGGTGGCATGCAGAGCCCAACTCGCCAAAATTGTGTCACTGTCCAAATATTTCTGGACCTAACTGTATGCCACACAATTGCATCCATTAAATGCTGCTGTCAGAGACCAGCTCCTGACATAGGACTCACACCAGTATGTCTTATATCAGGCTGAGGCGCAATACTACTTACAATCTATTGGACAGGTATAGCGCTGTTTTTGGAAAAAATCATCGAATGAATTTTTAATTCAGCACTATCTTTTTAAAAGAATGGCTTTGTAAGGATGCTTTATATTTCTCTTAATATATCAATATTGGAAATATGCACTGATGTTACTGATACATGAGCTCCGATATGATGATCTTTACGAAAACTTATTAGGATGGACACATTTGGTCGGGTACACTGTCACAATTACAGAAATACACCTGACTGGTATCTAATATTATACACTCGATGAAGCAAAATGCCCCGAGGACACAACTACCGTCTATGACATATAGACATAACAAGAATACCAGAGGACACTCCCGCCAGGTAGAACAGCACGTATCTCTGCTTCACTGAGAATTTAAAGGGGCTTTCCATTTTGGATTATACCTTTTAGAGAGATTCCCCAATAATAAGCTGAACCCATAGTGTCCCGCTGCATAGATCAGCGGAAATCTGAAGAAAAATCTGGCAGGAGAGGACTCTTCTCATTTAAAGGGGCTCTGTCATTTACCATAGATATGTAAATTTCTTCCCTGGTGTAAATGCCGCTGTTCTCCTGAATCCAGCGCTGTTTTTCTTTTTTTCCTACACCTCTCTGATCCTGAGATACGGTCTCCTCTTCCTGGCATATAAATATAGTCTTCTTAGACAACTGGGAAGTATTTTGAATGGGTCACGCCCACTTGTATAAAACAACTAGAATTACTTACAGGGAATTTAGGGCCATATCTCAGGAACAGAGAGGCGCAGAAACATGAGAAAAACAAAGTCGAATTCAGGAGAACAGCGGCATTTACACCAGGGAAGAAAATATTTATGGGAAATGAAAGGATCTCTTTAAATGAATGGATCCTTAGTAAAAGAAGCTCTTAGAAGCCATTCTTCACTCTATTAGCCAAAAGATCCCGGTCTAGTAACTAAGACGCTCCTAATAAAGTACCGGAAAATACTGATGTTACAATGCGGCTGTAGTGACATCACTTAAAGGGAATTTCCACTTAGAAAAGAAGAAGTGGGAAAAATAATAAAACACTAAGTTATTCATTCTGTAAAGTTTTTAGAAACATTTTGGTCATCTTGGAGGTTATAACCTTTGTCTTTTTCTATGTTTTAGAACAGGAAGTGACAGAAAGTAACAGGAAGTAGCTAAATCATCACAATGACAACCTTTTTATGGGAACTGCAAACTTGCTGCAGCGCCCCTATAGGCGAATTAAAGCATTGCACATTTTTCATTAAAATGATTGGCTATTGGGCCTCCAGAGCAAGAGACCCTCTTTGTAGTCACTCTTTGCTTTAGTTGAGGATACTGTATAGAGGATAGGGGACCCTACCTGTAATAAATCATGCAGGTTTTCTAAATGAGGCTACCACATATCTTCAGCTTTGTCATAACAACTAAACTATAATTGGGGGCTCAACCCTTCATCTGTTGGAATCTAAAATAGTAAAAAATATACTTCTTGATTTTTTGGAGCCTAGAGCTGCTACTTTACCCTCATGCTTTACCCTGCAGCATTGCTTTTTCAGATTGGCTTCTTCTGCATAAGAACAAGCTCAGCAAGAAATCGGCACCTGGGGAGATGATTTATATTATAAAGGACTAGTGATGAGCGAGCATGCTTGTCACTACTCGGTACTCGCACGAGTATCACTGTACTCGGGCTGCTCGGCGGGGAACGAGTAATCTCGCGATACTCGTGCTTTACTCGTGGTCTTCATTTCTGCATGTTGGCGCTCTTTTGAGAGCCAGCCCTCATGCAGGGATTGGCTGGCAGACCACTGCAATGCCACAGCCCTGTTAGTTGTGGAATTGCAGTGATTGGCCGGCCTGCACAGCGTCACCGAGCCTTTATATAGGCCGGCGCGCTGTGCTCTGCTCACAGCTATTCTGACAGTGAGTGCAGGGAGAGTGTCGCTGATTCAGGGAAAGCTTTGCGGCCCTTTATAGCTTTTTCAGTTGCAGGGCTGCAAACAGTGTGACCAAAAGTCCTTCTCAGGACTATTCTAGTTGTATACAGGCAGGCAGGGTATAGCCAGGTCGGCGTACAGTAGCAGAGTCCTTCTCAGGACTATTGTTGCTATATACAGGCAGGGTATAGCCAGGTCTGAATACAGGCTAGTGACCAAAAGAGTCCTTGTCAGGACTATTGTAGCAGTATACAGGCAGGCAGGCAGGCAGGGTAGTGGTGACCGTATACCAGCCTTCATATCTGGGGCTGGTGTACACAGTGTAAAACAGTCCAGATAGTGTCTGACTTGTCTGTACTGTAATTGTCGCTCCCCAAAAAAACCTGTTAGGTTATTATTGCGTCCGTGCTTGGTTTTTAAAACCGCACGTGTGTGCCTGTTGGTGGCAGCGTACAGGTGCACTGGTGTGCGTTTACCAAACTATTATATAACGCACAAGTGTAGTGTATAATACACGTCAGTCAGCAGTGGCTGATAGTGTCAGAGTTCTTAATTTTTGCTCCTAAAACCTGTGTTAGGTTATTATTGCGTCCGTGCTTGGTTTTTAAAACCGCACGTGTGTGCCTGTTGGTGGCAGCGTACAGGTGCACTGGTGTGCGTTTACCAAACTATTATATAACGCACAAGTGTAGTGTATAATACACGTCAGTCAGCAGTGGCTGATAGTGTCAGAGTTCTTAATTTTTGCTCCTAAAACCTGTGTTAGGTTATTATTGCGTCCGTGCTTGGTTTTTAAAACCGCACGTGTGTGCCTGTTGGTGGCAGCGTACAGGTGCACTGGTGTGCGTTTACCAAACTATTATATAACGCACAAGTGTAGTGTATAATACACGTCAGTCAGCAGTGGCTGATAGTGTCAGAGTTCTTAATTTTTGCTCCTAAAACCTGTGTTAGGTTATTATTGCGTCCGTGCTTGCATTTAAAAACCGCACGTGTGTGCCTGTCGGTGGCAGCGTACAGGTGCACTTGTGTGCAATTTCCAGAAACTTTGATATAACGCACAAGTAGTGAATATACACGTCAGCAGTGCACAGCATTGCAAAATGCGCAAGGGCATTGGCAAGGAACAAGGAAGTGGACGTGATGGTGGTGCAGGCAGAGGCCGAGGTCGTGGGCAAGCTCTAATTTCGCCACAACAAAGGGCCACATCTAGTCGCTCGCACGTCCTGTCCCAAATTCTTGGGGACCGCAGCAGTACACCGCTCTTGAACCAAGACCAGTGTCAACAGGTTGTTAGTTGGATAGCGGATAATGCTTCCAGTCAGATTGGCACCACCACAAACACTCTGTCTTCCACACGGTCAAGTGTCAGTAGCCGTGATACTGCACCGCACATTTCTGAACCTGATCCTCCTTCCTACCACCAGGCTGAGTACACGTCCTCCTCGGACATTAATGATCCCACACTTGGACACTCGGAAGAGCTGTTCACGTTTCCATTCACACATTCTGGCCTCTCGCCAGCTCATATTGAAGTGGGTCATGAGGAGATCGTCTGTACAGATGGCCAAATATTTGAGCAGCCACGTTCTCACGAAGTTGGCAACGTGTCTCAACAAGTGGTGGACGATGATGAGACACAATTGTCAGCAAGTCAGGAGGAGGAGCAGGGTGCGGAAGAGGAAGACGACGTGGTGGATGATCCAGTAACTGACCCAACCTGGCAGGAGGATATGCAGAGCGAGGACAGCAGTGCACAGGGGGAGGGAGGCGTAGCATCACAACAGGCAGTAAGAAGCAGGGTGGTGGCCCCAGGCAGAAGTCAGGCAACCGTTCCCCGGAACAACACGACGACACAAGGTGCCTGTACAAATGTTAGGTCTTCACGAGTCTGGCAGTTTTTTAAGTTGGATCCAGATGATTCAAAAAAGGCCATTTGCAACACCTGCCGTGCCAGCATCAGCAGGGGTACCAAAACTAGCAGCCTGACCACCACCAGCATGATCAGGCACATGTCAGCCAAGCACCCGACTTTGTGGGAAGTACAACAGAGTCGAGGAGCAGTGCTTGCTGATGTCACTGCTACGTCTTCGCTGGTTGTGCATGCGAGCCAATCCTCTGTCCATGCTGCCTGCGAACAAGCCTCCTCCACTCCTGCACCTGCAGTTGCCTACGCAGAAAGAACACCATCATCAAGCACGTCCTTGTCCCAGCGCAGCGTTCAGTTATCCATTCAGCAAACCTTTGAACGCAGGCGCAAATACACTGCCAACACCCCACATGCCACAGTTCTAAATGCTAACATTTCGCGACTGCTTGCGCTGGAAATGTTGCCTTTTAGGCTGGTGGAGACAGAAGCATTCCGTGACCTGATGGCGGCAGCTGTCCCACGTTACTCGGTCCCCAGCCGCCACTATTTCTCCCGGTGTGCCGTCCCCGCGTTGCATAACCACGTGTCACAAAACATCACACGTGCCCTGAACAACGCTGTTTCACCCAAGGTCCACCTAACCACAGACACGTGGACAAGTGCTTGTGGGCAAGGCCGCTACATCTCGTTGACGGCACACTGGGTTAATATTGTGGAAGCTGGGACCCAGTCTGAGCGAGGGACGCAACACGTCCTTCCCACACCAAGGTTTGCAGGCCCTACCTCAGTCAGTGTTTCACCCACACTCTACAGCTCCGGAATGTCATGCTCTTCAGCCTCCTCCTCCTCCTGCGCATCCTCATCCACTGTGCCCTCCACACCAGTCACAAGCTGGAAGCACTGCAGCACTGCCTCGGCGAAGCGGCAACAGGCTGTGCTGAAGCTAATCTGCATAGGTGACAAACCCCACAATGCAGAAGAGCTGTGGACAGCTCTGAAACAGCAGGCAGATCACTGGCTCACACCTCTGAACCTAAAGCCAGGAAAGGTCGTTTGTGACAATGGCCGGAACCTGGTGGCGGCTTTGAGGCGAGGCCAGCTGACACATGTTCCATGCGTGGCCCATGTGCTCAACCTCGTGGTTCAGCGGTTTATAAAGTCATACCCAGAGCTGTCTGATCTGCTGGTAAAAGTTCGCCGCCTGTCTGCACATTTTCGAAAGTCACCTACTGCTTCAGCCGGCCTTGCCGGCTTTCAGCGCCGTTTGCATCTTCCGGCTCACAGACTGGTGTGTGATGTCCCCACGCGTTGGAATTCAACTCTGCACATGTTGGTCAGGATATGTGAGCAGAAGAGGGCAGTTGTTGAGTACCTGCATCACCTAAGCCGTCGGGAAATGGGTCAAACTCCACACATAACACCTGAGGAGTGGAGATGGATGTCAGACCTATGTACCATCCTCCAAAACTTTGAGGACTCCACCAAGATGGTGAGTGGTGATGACGCCATTATTAGCGTCACCATACCGCTACTCTGCCTTCTAAAACGGTCCCTGCTGAAAAACAAACATGATGCATTGCAGGCGGAGCGCGATGAGTTGCAGCAAGAAACAGTAGTGGGTGTGGGTGATAACACACAGCCCAGCCTCGTCTCATCACAACGTGCAGTGGAGGACTATGACGAGGAGGAGGATGAAGACATGGATCAACTCTCCGGCCAAATTGAGGATATGACATGCACACCAGTCATATCCTCGATTCAGCGTGGCTGGCCAGAGGACAGGGTAGATGAGGAGGAGGAGGAGGAGGAGGAGGAGGAGGAGGAGGACAGCATGTTCAGTCATCTTGTTGGTCAGGCTACTGAAGTCCTGGCTGTTAAGAGTCTGGCGCACATGGCTGACTTTATGGTAAGCTGCCTGTCTCGTGACCCTCGCGTTAAGAACATCTTGGCCGACAATCATTACTGGTTGGTAACACTGTTAGACCCACGCTACAAGGAGAACTTTTTGTCTCTTATTCCCGTGGAGGAGAGGTCAACCAAAATGCAGCAGTTTCGGAAGGCCATACTCACGGAAGTAGGCAAAGCATTCCCCTCACAAAACGCTAGCGGCATAGGTCAGGAATCAGTGGACAACCGAGGCGTACAGCCGAGAGAGGCACAAGTCCAATCCGCCAGAGGTAGGGGAACAGTCTTTAAGATGTGGGACAGTTTTCTCAGCCCCTCACGTACCACAGCCCCTGAGGTGCGGGGTAGTGCCACAAGAAATCCTAAGTTTGCCCAGATGCTGAAGGAGTACCTTGCAGATCGAACAACTGTACTCCGACATTCCTCTGTGCCTTACAATTATTGGGTATCCAAGCTGGACACGTGGCATGAATTGGCTCTCTACGCCTTGGAAGTCCTGGCCTGCCCTGCTGCTAGCGTTTTGTCAGAGCGTGTTGTTAGTGCCGCAGGTGGAATCATTACAGATAAACGCACCCGCCTGTCAACTGAAAATGCTGACAGGCTGACTCTGATAAAGATGAACAAGGGTTGGATTGGGCCAGACTTCACCACACCACCAGCAAATGAGAGCGGAGTTTAAAGTTTGCCATGTACCTCCACTCACCCATGGGTACACTTCTCGACTTTGGATAATCGCTGGACTGCTCCTCCTTCTCCTCATGCGCCATCATGATGACCGTTACAATAGTTAGGTCTTTGTTTCAGGTATACCCCCAGTGGTAAATTTTTTCGCCCATTCTTTGCAGAATGGACATTACAACGACAGGAGACCCGCTCCTTTGCAATGGGAACAATGTTTTGAGGCCCTCATGCACGTCTCTACCCAGGGACAACGTGGAGCCTCCCAATTTTTGGCTGCCCTGCCTAAGGGCTATACTGAAATACACCCACTTCCTTACAATGGGCACTTCAGGTTTACAGGCCATCATGCACGTCTCTATCCAGGGACAATGTGGAGCCTCCCAATTTTTGGCTGCCCTGGCAAAGGGCTATACTAAAATAGACCCACTTCCTTACAATGGGCACTTCAGGTTTACAGGCCATCATGCACGTCTCTATCCAGGGACAATGTGGAGCCTCCCAATTTTTGGCTGCCCTGGCAAAGGGCTATACTAAAATAGACCCACTTCCTTACAATGGGCACTTCAGGTTTACAGGCCATCATGCACGTCTCTATCCAGGGACAATGTGGAGCCTCCCAATTTTTGGCTGCCCTGGCAAAGGGCTATACTAAAATAGACCCACTTCCTTACAATGGGCACTTCAGGTTTACAGGCCATCATGCACGTCTCTATCCAGGGACAATGTGGAGCCTCCCAATTTTTGGCTGCCCTGGCAAAGGGCTATACTAAAATAGACCCACTTCCTTACAATGGGCACTTCAGGTTTACAGGCCATCATGCACGTCTCTATCCAGGGACAATGTGGAGCCTCCCAATTTTTGGCTGCCCTGGCAAAGGGCTATACTGAAATAGACCCACTTCCTTACAATGGGCACTTCAGGTTTACAGGCCATCATGCACGTCTCTATCCAGGGACAATGTGGAGCCTCCCAATTTTTGGCTGCCCTGGCAAAGGGCTATACTGAAATAGACCCACTTCCTTACAATGGGCACTTCAGGTTTACAGGCCATCATGCACGTCTCTATCCAGGGACAATGTGGAGCCTCCCAATTTTTGGCTGCCCTGGCAAAGGGCTATACTGAAATAGACCCACTTCCTTACAATGGGCACTTCAGGTTTACAGGCCATCATGCACGTCTCTATCCAGGGACAATGTGGAGCCTCCCAATTTTTGGCTGCCCTGGCAAAGGGCTATACTAAAATAGACCCACTTCCTTACAATGGGCACTTCAGGTTTACAGGCCATCATGCACGTCTCTATCCAGGGACAATGTGGAGCCTCCCAATTTTTGGCTGCCCTGGCAAAGGGCTATACTGAAATAGACCCACTTCCTTACAATGGGCACTTCAGGTTTACAGGCCATCATGCACGTCTCTATCCAGGGACAATGTGGAGCCTCCCAATTTTTGGCTGCCCTGGCAAAGGGCTATACTGAAATAGACCCACTTCCTTACAATGGGCACTTCAGGTTTACAGGCCATCATGCACGTCTCTATCCAGGGACAATGTGGAGCCTCCCAATTTTTGGCTGCCCTGGCAAAGGGCTATACTAAAATAGACCCACTTCCTTACAATGGGCACTTCAGGTTTACAGGCCATCATGCACGTCTCTATCCAGGGACAATGTGGAGCCTCCCAATTTTTGGCTGCCCTGGCAAAGGGCTATACTAAAATAGACCCACTTCCTTACAATGGGCACTTCAGGTTTACAGGCCATCATGCACGTCTCTATCCAGGGACAATGTGGAGCCTCCCAATTTTTGGCTGCCCTGGCAAAGGGCTATACTGAAATAGACCCACTTCCTTACAATGGGCACTTCAGGTTTACAGGCCATCATGCACGTCTCTATCCAGGGACAATGTGGAGCCTCCCAATTTTTGGCTGCCCTGGCAAAGGGCTATACTAAAATAGACCCACTTCCTTACAATGGGCACTTCAGGTTTACAGGCCATCATGCACGTCTCTATCCAGGGACATTGGTGAACCTCACAATTTTGGACTGCCCTGGCAAAGGAAAATACTACAAAGACTCACTTCCTCAAAATGGGCACATTAGACTCAAGAGGCCTTCATGTACGTCTCTTCTCAGGGACATCGGAGTGCCACACAATGTTTTCACGTAAAATCTTTCATGTATTAATCTCAAAAAGTAACATACACCAGCTCTATCTCACTATTGGGTATGTGCCCTTAACATTTCTGCCATGAAAAATCATTTTGGGGTCATTTTGGAAGGTTTTCTGGTGAGTCCGTAAAAATGGCGTAAAACGCGGACAAAATTGTTCACAGCTGTGACTTTTGAGTGATAAATGCTTCAAGGGGTCTTCCCCATGCTGTTGCCATGTCATTTGAGCACTCTTCTGAGACTTTTGTGCCATTTTTAGGGTTTCTCCATGCTGCCGGGGGTCATTTCACAAAAATACTCGGGTCTCCCATAGGATAACATTGGGCTCGTTGCTCGGGCCGAGTACACGAGTATCTTGGGAGGCTCGGCCCGAGCTTCGAGCACCCGAGCTTTTTAGTACTCGCTCATCACTATAAAGGACTCAATTATTAAACACTACAGGTATAACGACCATGAGCTAGACAAGATTATCAAGGCGCTGTGGAAAGTAGTCAGAGGGGAGGGGCCACTATAAAGGGGTGGAGTTTTAACCTAACACTAGTACTTTATACACAGTAATATGACATCTCTTTACTTAACTGTTAAGTCTCAAAGGAGTCAAAGTTTTATTGTATCCTAATAGAAATTCCAAATTTAATAGTGGAAAAAAGGGTGAGTTGAATTTTTATAATTTTTTTTCAATATTTTTAAAACAATTTTACTGTCTACTGTATTTGTGTCACGCCAGTGCGAGGGAGTGACTGGGCATGTGAGGCAACACAGAGGGAAAACCAGGGAGGATATAGAGGAAGGCCCTGGCAATAGGGAGTAGAGAAAAGAAGTCACGACCTAACACTCACCTGTGACTGATCCCTGAGCTCCCTAACATCCCTAGATGGGTCCTTCCCCCGGTTCGCCATCAGGTGCCTTATGCCTTCGCTGCCCCTGACTAGTGAGTTGCTCAGCAAGACACTAGTCCCACTACTACAATAAAACAACACAACGAAGGTAAAACAGACGGGTGATGAAAGATACAACAAATACTCCTATGTTTTTTCAGCATGAAACTTCACAGCTGCAACTTAAACTACACCTAAACTTCTCCACAACCAGGCTCCTTCAAAGTGGTAAGTATATACAATATATGTATAAAAGTTATATTAATATATATTACATTTTTTACCTACTTTTTACACACACAGTATTTTTAGTTCCCCTAGTAGACTTGAAAACAGCACAAAGACGGTGGTGATGGGGGGATTCAGTGAGCCTTTGGCTGCCATCGTAACCCATCGATAACTTACTATTGAGGTTGGAGAGGGGTCGGAGTGTCCATACAATTTAGAACCATTTAAAATTGGTCAACTTGATTTGAAATTGTAAAACTTTTAATTATAGATAAAATAACCCTTAGTTGATAAACTGTAATACCCTCCCCAACATAAGACATACACAGACGGCAACTTTCTCTAATGGTGATCGGCTCTGCTGTCTAACTGTTTAGATACAGCTGTCAATCTCTGACAACGGCACTGAAAGGGGTGGTCCAAAGGCCAAAATCAGCTAAATCCCTATCTATTTAGGGCCATAATCTAAACAAATTTTTAGTGTACTTGCATTAAAAATTATCTCTCCTTCACTAACTACGCTAAATGCTATAGTATTTTTTTCTTCCTAGCTCCTCTCTGATGACGCTTAGTTTGAGAATCCTAGTATATTCTGAGATACTCAAACAAAGCATCATCAGGGAGCAGAGGCTGTTGACTCCTTCCTGAAATGAAGCGTCATCAGTAATGCTCTATTCAGGGGATGAGCTACTCCCTGTGCACTGTGAGATGTGCACAATGACAGCACGCTCTGGTGCCTGCTCAGATCAGTAGTAACGAGCCAGCCACAGAGAAGAGTGCACGGTAAGTGTGTATTGGTGGAATAATAAGCACACAAAGATCAATGCCAATTCCACAAGTGACATATCAGGTCTCCCCACACCAGAAACACTGACAGTGCAATCTGCTCAGATCACTAGTAAAGAGTGCACTGTCATTGCGCACAGTACGCAGGGACGAGCCCAGCCCCTGAAATAAGTGCCACTGATGATGCTTCGTTTCAGGGAGCGGACAGAAGCTGTGTCAGTGACCGCAGCCTCTGTTCCCTGATGACGCTTAATTTGAGTACCCCACCATGCACTGAGATTCTCAAACAAAACGTCATCAGAGGAAATAGGAAAAAAAATAGTGCAATTAGGCAAGGAGAGGGAATTTTTAATGTAGGGATAGTCGAAATTAGTTTAGATTACTGCACTAAATAGATAAGGATTTAGATGAAAATGTCTTTGGCCTTCAGATATTCCCTTTAATGCTGCTGTCAGACATTCACAACTGTATCTAACCTGTTAGACAGCAGTGCCGATCGAGGGAGTTTCCGGCTGCATATACTCACACCCCACGTGGGATCTACGTGTATGTCCTATGTTGGGGGCGGCATTACAGTTAATCAAATAAGGGTTAATCTATCTATAATTAAAAGTTTTACAATTTCTAATCAATTTCACCAATTTGTATCAATTTAAAGTAAACAATGAAGTTGAATGAAAGCAAAGTTCTTATAACAGCTGGGAAAACATTGGAAAATTCCATAACCTTCATTTACAAACTTTAAAATAAAGAAATAATTATTTAAATATAAAAATACCCTTTTAATAGTAGGAGGGGGAAGCCGTGCGTCATAGCAAAAAGGTACAAAAATGATAGAAATTTGATTTTTAGCTTTTGCCTTTTCTGCAGAAATAGGCCACAGGCTCCATGCAAACGGCTCTGGCACACATCCCAATCATCACATCATTATGGATTAGTCCGCAGACGGGGCGAGATTTATGCAAAAATAGGAGGCAAATGAGGATTCAAATGTTGGGAGCCATGGTCCGCAGCAAATGCAGTCAGTGAACTCAATGTGACTTCAGTGTATACCACAGGATCAGTGCAGGATCAGTAATGTAATGTGTGTACACAGTGACTGCACCAGCAGAATAGTGAGTGCAGCTCTGGAGTATAATACAGGAGGTAACTCAGGATCAGTACAGGATCAGTAATGTAATGTATGTACACAGTGACTGCACCAGCAGAATAGTGAGTGCAGCTCTGGAGTATAATACAGGAGGTAACTCAGGATCAGTACAGGATCAGTAATGTAATGCATGTACACAGTGACTGCACCAGCAGAATAGTGAGTGTAGCTCTGGAGTATAATACAGGATGTAACTCAGGATCAGTACAGGATAAGTAATGTAATGTATGTACACAGTGACTGCACCAGCAGAATAGTGAGTGCAGCTCTGGAGTATAATACAGGATGTAACTCAGGATCAGTAATGTAATGTATGTACACAGTGACTGCACCAGCAGAATAGTGAGTGCAGCTCTGGAGTATAATACAGGATGTAACTCAGGATCAGTACAGGATCAGTAATGTAATGTATGTACACAGTGACTGCACCAGCAGAATAGTGAGTGCAGCTCTGGAGTATAATACAGGAGGTAACTCAGGATCAGTACAGGATCAGTAATGTAGTGTATGTACACAGTGACTGCACCAGCAGAATAATAAGTGCAGCTCTGGAATATAATACAGGAGGTAACTCAGGATCAGTACAGGATCAGTAATGTAATGTATGTACACAGTGACTGCACCAGCAGAATAGTGAGTGCAGCTCTGGAGTATAATACAGGAGGTAACTCAGGATCAGTACAGGATAAGTAATGTAATGTGTGTACATAGTGACTGCACCAGCAGAATAGTGAGTGCAGCTCTGGAGTATAATACAGGATGTAACTCAGGATCAGTACAGGATAAGTAATGTAATGTGTGTACATAGTGACTGCACCAGCAGAATAGTGAGTGCAGCTCTGGAGTATAATACAGGATGTAACTCAGGATCAGTACAGGATCAGTGATGTAATGCATGTACACAGTGACTCCACCAGCAGAATAGTGAGTGCAGCTCTGGAATATAATACAGGATGTAACTCAGGATCAGTACAGGATCAGTAATGTAATGCATGTACACAGTGACTGCACCAGCAGAATAATAAGTGCAGCTCTGGAATATAATACAGGAGGTAACTCAGGATAAGTACAGGATCAGTAATGTAATGCATGTACACAGTGACTGCACCAGCAGAATAATAAGTGCAGCTCTGGAATATAATACAGGATGTAACTCAGGATCAGTACAGGATCAGTAATGTAATGTATGTACACAGTGACTGCACCAGCAGAATAGTGAGTGCAGCTCTGGAGGATAATACAGGAGGTAACTCAGGATCAGTAATGTAATGTATGTACACAGTGACTGCACCAGCAGAATAATAAATGCAGCTCTGGAGTATAATACAGGAGGTAACTCAGGATCAGTACAGGATCAGTAATGTAATGTGTGTACACAGTGACTGCACCAGCAGAATAGTGAGTGCAGCTCTGGAGGATAATACAGGAGGTAACTCAGGATCAGTAATGTAATGTATGTACACAGTGACTGCACCAGCAGAATAATAAATGCAGCTCTGGAGTATAATACAGGAGGTAACTCAGGATCAGTACAGGATCAGTAATGTAATGTGTGTACACAGTGACTGCACCAGCAGAATAGTGAGTGCAGCTCTGGAGGATAATACAGGAGGTAACTCAGGATCAGTAATGTAATGTATGTACACAGTGACTGCACCAGCAGAATAATAAGTGCAGCTCTGGAGTATAATACAGGAGGTAACTCAGGATCAGTACAGGATCAGTAATGTAATATATGTACACAGTGACTGCACCAGCAGAATAGTGAGTGCAGCTCTGGAGTATAATACAGGATGTAACTCAGGATCAGTACAGGATAAGTAATGTAATTTATGTACACAGTGACTGCACCAACAGAATAGTGAGTGCAGCTCTGAAGTATAATACAGAAGGTAACTCAGGATCAGTACAGGATCAGTAATGTAATGTATGTACACAGTGATTCCACCAGCAGAATAGTGAGTGCAGCTCTGAAGTGTAATACAGGATGTAACGCTGAATAATCCTGAAGTGTAATACAGGATGTAACGCTGGATCAGTACAGGATAAGTAATGTATATACACAGTGACTGCACCAGCAGAATAGTGAGCGCAGCTCGGGAGTATAATACAGGAGGTAACTCAGGATCAGTACAGGATCAGTAATGTAATGTATGTACACAGTGACTGCACCAGCAGAATAGTGAGTGCAGCTCTGAAGTGTAATACAGGAGGAAACTCAGGATCAGTACAGGATCAGTAATGTATGTACACAGTGACTGCACCAGCAGAATAGTGAGTGCAGCTCTGGAGTATAATACAGGAGGTAACTCAGGATCAGTACAGGATAAGTAATGTAATGTGTGTACACAGTGACTGCACCAGCAGAATAGTGAGTGCAGCAATGATCAGCTGGTTCTCACTCTAATAATTACAGGTGTGGTTGCTTCTGATCCTGCTTTGTGTTCCCGATCTCACAGAACCATTCCAGGTGTAGTTTTCATAATGGGATCACTTGTGGGGGCTTCTGCTGTTTTGCATGTCAGGGGCTTTTCATATGTGACATGGTGTCTGCAATCTATCTGAGCCAAAATGGCACTCCAAAATTCAAATAGTGCTCCTTCCCTTCGGAACCCTGCAGTGCGCCCAAACAGTAGTTTTCACCCACATATGGGGCATTGTGTACTCAGGACAAACTGCACAGCAAATTTTATTGTCCATTTTTTTCAGTTACACTGGTAAAAATAAAACATGTGATTTTTTTTTTTTTATTTTGACGGTTGAACTTTATAATATTCTGTGAAACACCTGGGGGTTCAAGATAGTCACCACACCTCTAGATAAATTCCTTGAGGAATATAGTTTCCAAAATGCGGTCACTTGTGGGGGAATTCCACCGTTTAGGCACTAAACTGTTTAGGCACAGCAGGGGCTCTGCAAATGCGACATTGCATTTGCTATGTATTCCAGCAAATTTTGCACTCCAAAAGTCAAATAGCGCTCCTTCCCCTCCGAGCCCTGGCATGCTACCAAACAGTAGTTTTCTGCTACATATGGGGTATAAGTACACTGAGGATAAATAGCACAACAAATTTTATGATCTGTTTTCTCCTGTTAACCTTGTAAAAATCTAAACGTTGGGGCTAAAGTATAATTTTTGTGCCAAAAATGTATTTTCATATTTCCACAGATTAAGGTTATAAACGTTTGTGAAGCACCTGTGGGCTTAACGTACTCACCAAACATCTAGGTAAATTCTTTGAGGGGTTTTGTTTCCAAAGTGGGGTCACTTGTGCAGAGTTTACACTGTTTAGGCACCTCAGGGGCTCTGCAAACACGACATGGGGTCTGCTATCTATTCCAGCCAATTTTGCACTCCAAAAGTCAAATGGCGCTCCTTCCATTCCGAGCCCTACTGTGCGCCCAAACAGTAGTTTTCCACCAAATATAGGGTATCAGCGTGCTCAGGAGAAATTGCACAGTACATTGTCAGGTCTATTTTCTCCTATTATCCTTGTGAAAATAAAGAAATATGGGGCTGAAGCAACATTTGTGTTGGAAAAAAGTAACATTGGGATACAGTTAGAAGTAATTTGGGTCAGCAGTTTGTTTTTCCAACTGTTAAGGGAGAATAGACTGAACCTGGTCATGAGGGAGGTTACTTGCCATACAAGAAGGCTAAAATAGTTGGTTATGGTCAAACCTG
The DNA here is from genome assembly GCF_048569485.1 of Anomaloglossus baeobatrachus. Taxonomy (NCBI): domain Eukaryota; kingdom Metazoa; phylum Chordata; class Amphibia; order Anura; family Aromobatidae; genus Anomaloglossus; species Anomaloglossus baeobatrachus. Next base: position 764,287,869 of record NC_134354.1, read on the forward strand.
TGGTATTCCTAGTGAACGCCTTCATTAAGCTCCATATTGCAAACCTCTGGAAAAAGAGGGCTCCTCCATGGGTATTCCCCTGTAGTGGATGGTTTCAGCCTTTCTTCTAGGAATGGGAGACAGGAGGGCAAGGGAAGGATCTTCGCACACCGCATGGACTTCTTCCAGCTTATGCTACCCTGGTTCTGAAGTTAACTTTCCGGTGGGGTCTGAGAATGTGGGAGATCAGGACTCTGTCAAGGAAGCTCCTTGACAAAAGGTTTCTGATGACCCATTTTCAGAAGCCTCTGGTGCTCAACGATTGCCAAAGTCAGGCTCTTGGGGTGGGTTTACATCTTTTGGATTCTATCAGGATCCACTTGAACTTTTAAGACAAGGCTTGGCGCTGGTCCATGTGAGTGAGGGCCAACCTTAAATGTAGGAGCTCAGAGGATAGTAACTGTCCTCGGGAACATTATGATATCATGCTGGAAAGGATGGACAACATGCCTTTAACACAAAGATACAACATGGTGGGCACTTCCATTGGCTGGCTTCGGTTGGCCGGTCTCTCCTATGTGGAATGGGCCTATGGAGCATTCATAGACCTGGGTGGTCGGGACCGCTGCACTTTATTTCTAGTTAGCGGAGTGGTTAGGTATCACACGTGGAACGCTTGGTGCATAGTATCGACGCAATGGAAAATCCTACTAGTGGATGATGTGTTCAGGACCATACTCGTGACCTGGTGAAGTTATATTTTTTGGAGCATGGGGACTAGGCACATAGAGGGCGGCTCTCCTCTGCAGGGGCTTCTCTTTCAGTGTGCCTTAGTCTGCTCGTCTCCTTACCTGGTGGTGGGCTGCTGCTGACACCCTAGATTATTTTTGTTTGAAGCTAAATACAGGGCAACCCTGGAAGAAAACCTGTTAGAGGCTGCAAAAGACTTGAGATTGGGGCATAGATTCACCTTCCAGCAGGACAATGACTCTAAACCTCCTGCCAGAGCCACAATGGACGGCGCAGTCACAGTTCACACCTAAATTCATTGAGAATCTGTGACAAGACGTGAAAATTGCTGTTCCCTGATGTCTCCATCCAATTTCACTGAGCGAGAGCTGTGTGCAAAGAAGAGGAAAAATGTCACCTCTAGATCTGCAAAGCTGAAGAGACAGACCCCAAAAGACTCAGTGTAGTAACTGCAGCAAAACGTGTCCTACAAAGTATTCACTCAGGGGCTGAATACAAATGCACATAACAAATATCAGATTTATATTGTTAAAATATTTAGCAAACCCTATATAATTTCCTTTACACTTCACAAATTCTTGCTACTCAGTGTTAGTATATCACATAAAATCCCAATAAAATACATTACAGTTTGGGGGTGTAACGTGAAAAACCAATGTGGAAAAGTTAATTGAGTATGAAAACTTTTCAAGACACTGTCTCTATCTATCTATCTATCTATCTACCCATCTATCTATATATCTATCCCTCTATCCCTCTATCCATCTATCCATCTATCCCTCTATCCCTCTATCCCTCTATCCATCTATCCATCTATCCATCTATCCATCCATCTATCTATCCATCTATCCATCTATCCATCTATCCATCTATCCATCTATCCATCTATCTATATATCTATCCCTCTATCCATCTATCCCTCTATCTATCCATCTATCCCTCTATCTATCTATCCCTCTATCCATCTATCCATCTATCCCTCTATCCATCTATCCCTCTATCTATCCATCTATCCCTCTATCTATCTATCCATCTATCTATCCATCTATCCATCTATCCATCTATCTATCCCTCTATCTATCCCTCTATCTATCCCTCTATCCCTCTATCTATCCCTCTATCTATCCCTCTATCTATCTATCTATCTATCTATCTATCCCTCTATCTATCCCATCTATCTATCTATCTATCCCTCTATCCATCTATCCCTCTATCCATCTATCCCTCTATCCATCTATCTATCCCTCTATCTATCCATCCCTCTATCTATCCATCTATCCCTCTATCTATCTATCTACCTATCTATCCCTCTATCTATCTATCCCGCTATCTATCCCTCTATCTATCCCTCTATCTATCTATCTATCTATCTATCTATCTATCTATCTATCTATCTATCCCTCTATCTATCCCTCTATCTATCCATCTATCCCTCTATCTATCTATCTATCCCTCTATCTATCTATCTATCTATCTATCTATCTATCCCTCTATCTATCTATCTATCTATCTATCTATCTATCCCTCTATCCCTCTATCTATCTATCTATCCATCTATCTATCTATCTATCTATCCCTCTATCTATCCCTCTATCTATCTATCTATCTATCCCTCTATCTATCCCTCTATCTATCCCTCTATCTATCTATCTATCTATCTATCTATCTATCTATCTATCCCTCTATCTATCCCTCTATCTATCTATCTATCCCTCTATCTATCCCTCTATCTATCCCTCTATCTATCTATCCCTCTATCTATCTATCCCTCTATCTATCTATCTATCTATCTATCTATCTATCTATCTATCTATCTATCTATCCATCTATCCCTCTATCTATCTATCTATCTACCTATCTATCCCTCTATTTATCTATCTATCCCTCTATCTATCCCTCTATCTATCCCTCTATCTATCCATCTATCTATCCATCTATCTATCTATCCCTCTATCTATATATGAACATATCCCTATAGGCATTTCCATCTGCCTTTGGTTCCTATTAAATGGCACCAATCACCAGGATTTTCGTATATAAGCTAAATCCAGTGCTATACTGGCAGTATCAGGCTGAGTCTATACATACCTGTAGTGGTCACCTTGGATGTTTAGATTTTGAAATCCAAGAAAGTAAAGTTTATAAAATCAGCAGCTTGTTGAGTGACAGCAGCTGAGAATCAGATAATACCTGGGGGGAGTCATACTTATCCCCTCCCCCTGTTAGAATTAGCATAAGCATTATGCAGTCAACCTAGCAGGACCTGTGCTGATGTCATACCCATGTGACCAGAAGGGGTGGGGCCTCAGCCAACAAAGCTGATATCAGAAAGCAACATTTTTCAGTTGGCTGAGGCCCCGCCTCTTCTGGTCACATGGTATGGCCTCACCACAGGTCACGCTAGGTTGTTTGTATAATACTTATGCTAATTCTAACAGGGGATGGGATAACTCTGAATATCCCGCCTAGATATTATCTGCTCCTCAGCTGCTGTCACTCAAGAAGCTGCAGATTTTATAAACTTTACTTTCTTGGATTTCAAAACCTAAACATCCGAGCTGCCCACTACAAGTGTGTATAGAGTCAGCCTGATAGTTCCCGTATAGCACTGGCTTTAGGCTATATACGAAAATCCTGGTGATTGGTGCGCTTTAAGTTCAGAGACATCTTGGTTCTTAGTTCGTACAGGGGACCCAGAACATAAACATAGCGGAATCAGGGACATGGAGGCTATTCTTGTGTTATACCCCGGTGTGGGGGGTCTGCGGCCTCCCCCGGGGTCAGTATCTATATCTGCAGAGTGCATTATTCTGGATAATGTAATTATATCGATACCGGATGCTACACAGCAGAATTTGGGCTTTTAACAAACTTTCCGTACAAATGTGAATCATCGATGGCCACAAACCTGAAGACTTCCAGCCGCTCGGGGGATCTGAGGTCTACCCTGTGCTACAATATAAGTAAAAACAGCAGAAAAGGCGACAAAGAGAGGGACAGGGAGCAGCGTCCGAGAGAGGGGGTGTAAGAGGGAACATGCGATAGTTACCAGGCGGACACTTGTCAGGACGGACCACGTGATGTCATCAATAGAAGCGATAAATCTGGGGGCGATCAGATCCTTGTCCCCAGGTCTCCGCACCTCGTCTGACCTCTGATCCTGGGAGCGTCACTGTCATTATCATAAAGTGTTAATCTTTAACATCAGGTCCATGGAAACACATAATTCTGTATTATCCGATCCTGATGAACCCTTGTATCAAGCGGCTGCTGTAAATCAGTAACACTTTACAACACTTTTTTTTCCTGTTTTACGGACACAGACACAGACATGACACCTGACAACCAGGAATATGAAAAGTGGCATCTGTTGGGTCAGATGAACTCTTCAACCCATGCAGTACCCTTCCCAACCTGCAGGGGCAGCATTTTGCACATGGTGGGTTTATAACTTGCCAAAGTGAGGCATCCATCTACGCGGAGGCGGGGACAACACTAGGAATTTCAGGGCCCCATACTGGCAAAATTTTTGGGCTCCCTTGAAACTCCACCCAGGCACCACCCCAGCTCCACTGCCACCCATAAACCTTCCACCGTCTCACCACCACTCTTGGAAAAACATATATACTGTATATACTATATGGACACACAGGCATGGACAAAAATGTTAGCACCCTTGTAGTTGTTCCAGAAAATGAAGTATTTCCCTCAGAAAAGTAATAATACACCCCCTACACAGCCTCTCTCCATTATACACCCTCTACACTGCTCCTCTCCATAATACACCCTCTACACCTTCTACATTGCCCCTCTCCATAATATCTCTCCTACAAAGCCCCTATGTATAATATCCCCTCACACACACTGCCTCTCTGTATAATATCCCCCACACACATCCCAAAACACACAATACCTGGCTGCAGAATCTCACCTTAAAGGCAATGTGGCAGTAAGTCAATTTAGGGTAGGTTCAACCTTAGTTTTTGTCAGTCTTATATCTTTTGTATCAATAAAAACCAAGTGTATATATATATATATATATATATATATATATTTAAAAATCCCCTCCTGGTATATATCTCCATCCTGCATCCTGGGCCACTCCTGGTATATATGTCCTTCTCCTGGTGTATATGTACCCTTCCTTGTATATGTCCCCATCCTGGCCTATCCTGGTGTATATGTCCCCCTTCTGGGCCCCTCCTGGTATATATGTCCCCCCAACTGGGCACATTCTGCTATATATGACCCCATCCTGGTTTTGGTCCCCTTCCCAGTACGGTGGAACCTTAGATTACGAGCATAATTGGTTCCGGGAGTGTGCTCTTAAACCAAGTTACTCTTATATCAAAGTGAATTTTCCCATAGGAAATAATTGAAACGCAGACAATTCGCTCCACAACCCAAAAATATTTACTGTATTTATACAAACTTATTACAGTAATACAAAATAATGTCCTGTATTCATTTATTACAGTACACTAATACAAAATACTGTACAGTAAAAAACATGTAAAACAAATAAAACTATACATTAGCTTACAATAAAATTGTTGGTGTGTAAGACGTACAGTCCAAGCAATGTGCTGTACTGGTTACCCGAAAAAGTACAATAATGTATCCACAAATGCAAATTGATAGACATGATATATACGGTAGTATATACTGTACTGTACAATGGCATACTGTATACAGTAAACAGTACATATGGACAGAAAGTTACCTCCAGGGCGGGTCAGAGCGCGGTGAAAGGACAGAACCGGAAGTGGTGCACGGTGGGAATTTGCTCTTATTGCAAAGCATTGCTCTTAAACCAAGTTACAAATTTTTAAAAAGCTTTGCTTGTCTTGCAAAACGCTCTCAAACCAAGTTATTCTTAAACCAAGGTTCCACTGTATATATGTCCTCCTCCTGATATAATATGTCCCCTTCCTGGTATATATGTCCCATTCCTGGGCCGATCCTGGTATATATGTCCCCATCTTGGTATATATGTCTCCATCCTTGTTTATTTGTCCCTTTCCTCGTATATACTTATGTTCTCCTGCTAGTATATATGTCCCCTTCCTGGGCCACTCCTGGTATTTATGTCCCATTCTGGATTATTTTTCCCCATCCTGGTATATATGTCCCATCCTGGGGGCCTCCGAGTATATATATCCCCCTCCTGAGCACATTCTGGTATATATGTCCCCATCCTGGTTTCTGTCCCCTTTCTAGGAGATACATTCCTCATGGTATATATCTCCCCTTCCTGTGCCCCTCGTGGCATATTTGTCTGCCGTAAGAAAAAAAGCAAAATATTTTATTCACCCTCTCCAGCGCCCACATTGCCCTCTCTGAGGAAATTCAGCTGGATGTGCATCCACCAAAGCACATCCAGCTGAAGCAAGGCAGGGTCTGGGGTCGGTGGGCCCCAGCAATCGTCCCGCTCGCTCCTGTCTTCAACTCACCGTTTACCTGTCCCCGCCGGCTGCCGCATCCTCACTATCTCCACGGCTCTGTTAATTGCAGCAGTGCGATGAGGTTGCTGAGTGATGACCACATCACGCTGCTGCATGCTGGGCCGCTGGATGACGCGCCGGTGTCCTTCTCTGCACCACTGACCCTGCCTCCAGCACATGACTAATTTGCATGTGCTGCCCAAATTATCCATGTAGAATAGTCGAAGCAACACTGCTGGGCTCCTGTGCTACGGCTGTGATTGGGGCCCGGTGAAGAGGGGGGCCCGGCCCGTACCCAGGGCTTAATAAAACTAAGTAATTACCCGGGCCCCATACATGAGTCATGGTTGCTATGCCCTGATGGTGGCCTGGCACAGAGGAGTAACACTGGCTGGGGCTCCATGCAAAACGAGAAGATGAAATCTCACTGTCACCACTAGGGGGAGCTCCCTGCATACTCATTTATTCTTGAGCGCCCTCTTGTGAAGGATAAAGGGATGAATAATTTTATCATATGAATGATGGATGTATGTGCAGGGGTTCTGGAGTTCAGAAACTTCCAAACCTTATTAAGATTCTGGATCTGGGACTCAATGCTCTTGGAAAGCACCAAAACTGCATTAATAAGGTGCGTTCCTGCCTCTAGTTCTGGTTTTCTGTTCATGAACCAGGAGGATCAGGATGAACAATGTTAGTTACTAGCTAACTGCACTTCTAGCCATGCCACTTTGAGGAATATCGTCTTTTTTCACATTTCTAGATGCCCAGTGACAGATGGCAAATCTGGTTATTACTGAGTGGGCAGCAATGGAGACACATGGATGTGGGAGGATTAATGGGAAATGTCATGGGAGCGCACACTGGGGTTTTGTTTCCAAACCGTTGCGATGAAGCGTTCCGTCTGGTTACACGTCCCCCGCCATACCTGGAGGTCACCGGAGCTGTGCATGGCTGGACCGTTACCGATATCCAGGGGTTTACATATTCAGGGTGCCGAAGAATCTGCCGTATTCAGTTCTCTGCACAGCATTTCACTTCTTAGATCAGCAGTTTGTGCTTCAGAGCTGCTCTTCCTAAGGACAAGATGATAGCAGCCTAAAGTGATTACATTGGAGCGTGCACACATGAGAAGATATTAAGCTTAAGGGTCCTAATTATACACAGAAAGACACAAAAGTAATTATGCCCCTTAGTCCTTTCTCCAAGGAGCTCCGCTATGGGCCGCTTAGAAGATGCATGCGTCACTTAATCATATCCTCAAATCAACCAGTGTAAGTTCTGGTTCCAGTCGTGATTTCCACTGGACTTTATTTTTTGCTAGCAAATATCTCCCTCTGGTGGCCAAAAAGTGTAGTGTCCAAAAAAGAAAAAAAATGTAAATAATTTACTGAAAATTGGCGTAATGCAGATTATGATGCAGTTCATAACCGGCAAATAATTCATTTTCTCGCAGATCGACAGCAAAAATGCACCAAGATGGGTCTGACATGCAATACCAGAGACAACTCATAATGAGAGGGGGCGCTGTTTCTGAAAGAAAGAAAACGTGTTTGTCAAATCGTGATCAACCCCCTAAAGATCATCATCAGTTGTACTAAATCCATCTTCCCAGGTTTCTTTACAATTTTCAAAATATCTGCTTGATGTCACTGAATGGAAACAATTGTGCGGACATCCAAAGCTTGTAAACCTGTGTAACAAAGGAATATTAGTACAATTCCATAACACTGATTGCTACGAATACATTTCGAATCTCTCCTGAGGACACAAATTTAGCTGAAATGTATTGCGGTGCAGAGACCCACCAGTTCCCTGCACTGCAATATGCCCCGCCAGCCAATCAGAGGCTAGCAGCTGATGTCAGCCTGCCGGTGATGGTTGGCACATGGCTATGACTTCATGCACCATGGTCGGTAAGCTGAAGTCAGCTATCGGCTCCTGCACTGAAGAGGAAACCGTACGGCATGGAGTGGAAGAAAGTAAGAGGACTTATTTTGAATAAATATATATATATATATATATATATATATATATATATATATATATATATATATATATATATGAAGAGTAGAACTGGGAACATTATATATCAGGAAGCAGTCAGGATTAGGAGGTGGGCATTATTCCAGGAAGGTACCTAGGATGGGGAACATTATTACTGGAAAGGGACAGGATGGGGGCCATTATACCAGGAACAAGGCTGAGTATGGGGGATATTATACTCGAAAGAAGCCAATGATGGCATACATTGTCCCAGAAAGGGTGACATTATACCAGGAAGGGGCCCAGGATGGAGCACATTATGCCAGGACGGGGCACAGAATAGGGGACATGAGTGTTATGCCTCAGTTTTGGGACTCGATCTGGTGACCTTTTGCTATGTGGCCAGTTTCCTCCCCTGCTGAGCCGCAGCCTAGTCGGTCTGTGTCCAACTGCTTTTCTTTCTTTTTTGTCTCTATCCTATCACAGCTTGGGTGGGGACATTTATAATTACCTTGCACCAGTCTTCTTTGCTGGCTATATTTCTAAGGAGCTCAGGAGTTCCAGCCCTGCAACTAAAGGATTGTGCCAGCTAGGCAGAGACCAGTTGTTTTTATTGTTCTGTGTTCACTCATTTACCCTCCCAACACCTTTGCTCGGTCGCCGGTTAGATTTCCTTTGCTTTTATTTATTATTATTCATTTTTCCCTCTTGAGCATGTGTCTTAAGTTTCCTCACCATGAGTCCCCCGTCAACCTCTGCACACCTCCCTTCTGGTTCCTTAGGAAGAATGAGAAACAGCTCGATGGCCTTTCAGGGAGCCAGGTCTGAGTTGGTGTTTTTAGTTTTGCGGCTAAGGATATTTTAGCCTGTACCAGTAGGGTGTGGGTACGGCTGTTGTGTTGTAGACTTTATTTCTTCCTTTACCCGTGTTTGAGCAGGTATGTGCATAACAACCAGGAAGGGTTCCAGGATGGGGGACATTATAACAGAAAGAAGCCCAGGATGGGGATCATTATACCAGGAAGGAGCCCAGGATGGGGGATATTATACCAGGAAGGGTTCCAGGATAGGAGACATTATACCAGGAAGGTTTCCAGGATGGGGAACAGTATATCAGGAAGGGCTCCAGGAAAGGGGACATTATACCAGGAAGGAGCCCAGGATGGTGGACACTATACCAGGAAGGGTTCCAGAATGGGGGACATTATACCAAAAAGGAGCCCAGGATGGGGGACATTATACCAAGAAGAGTTCCAGGATGGGGGACATAATACCAGGAAAGAGCCCAGGATGAGGGACCTTATATCAGGAAGGGTTCCAGGATGGGGGACATTATATCAAGAATAGTTCCAGGATGGGGGACACTATTCCAGGAAGGGTTCAAAGATGGGGTATATTACACCAGGAAGGAGCCTAGGATGGGGGACACTATACCAGGAAAGGTTCCAGGATGGAGGACATTATGCCAGGAAGGAGTCGAGAATGGGGGACATTATATCAAGAAGGGTTCCAGGATGGGGACATGATACCAGGAAGGAGCCCAGGATGGGGGACATTATATCAGGAGGGGTTCCAGGATGGAGGAGATTATACCAGAAAGGGTTCGAGGATTGGGGACAGGATTAGGGAAATCATCACATGTGGGGGGACAAACATGTTTACAGGATCTAGAACACTACATGGGTCTATACATCTAACCATCATGCATGTAGGGCACTGGTCCAAATTTTGTACCTGATAGCCTCCTTTCCTATACCCTAATTCATAATCACACAATCAGGGACTTATAATGAATGTGGGGGGGGGACACAGGACAGGGACTACAGCTAAGAAAATTCTGCTTCAAATTCTGATGTGTTGGTAGAAAAAACGCTGCAGGAAATATGTTTTTGTTGCGTATTTTTCCGCACTCATCAGTATGGGTTAAATATCCTGCAAAACCGCTCTGAGAATTGACATGCCGCAGATTGTAATCTGCTACCAATCTGCATGGAAATAATAATCAGCGTGAGCATGAGGCTTCATGAATCCCATTCACTTTACTTCTACTGTAAAACGCTGCAAATTTTCGGCAACAAATTAGATCGCAAAACACACAACAAAAATGCAACGTGTGCACACAGCCTTACAATGAATTGGTGGGCAGACTCACAGAGATGGATTATTTTATATTTATTGGGCAGTGGAAATTATAGTTAATGAAGGACACAGTATTGACGTATCACTTTACATTTTATAAGGTGTGTGGCTAATATATTAATGATGGGGTACATATTTGTAGTCAGAGGCGCAGTGGAGGGGGATTTTTATTCAGGAGATAAATATATGTATACAATGTGACCTTGTTATTTTCAGGGCTGCGGTGATCAGTGTAACAAGACGAGTTGTGGCCGGAAGATGTCGTCATGAAGGTCTGACCGGACGGAGAAGAAACAACAGAAAACGACTCTAAACAGACGAGACGTCAGCGGTCAATGGACGGAAATATTATTCTGTATTTGTACTGTAGGACATGGAGTAATTCTGTTGTTTGGGCCACATTTGTGTGAAATGTCCATGTACAGTCTGAATTTTTTTTATCTGATGACACAGACTCATGCTGTTCTGATCTAATTATGATGAATAGGACATGGGTCGGTGATCTGTAAGAGAATAAAATCAGGCAGTACACCGACACTTTCTACAGATACAGGAATGCAGCCTTATATATAGTATCGCCCCTTAGTATAGTGTACTGTATTATGTATAGCACTATTCCTTAGTATAGTGTACTGTATTGTTATGTATAGCACCATCCCTTAGTATAGTGTAGTGTATTGTTATGTATAGCACCATCCCTTAGTATAGTGTAGTGTATTGTTATGTATAGCACCATCCCTTAGTATAGTGTAGTGTATTGTTATGTATAGCACAATCCATTAGTATAGTGTAGTATATTGTATTGTTATGTATAGTACCATCCCTTAGTGTAGTGTATTGTTATGTATAGCACCATCCCTTAGTGTAGTGTATTGTTATGTATAGCACCATCCCTTAGTGTAGTGTATTGTTATGTATAGTACCATCCCTTAGTGTAGTGTATTGTTATGTATAGCACCATCCCTTAGTACAGTGTACTGTATTGTTATGTATAGCACCATCCCTTAGTATAGTGTAGTGTATTGTTATGTATAGCACCATCCCTTAGTGTAGTGTATTGTTATGTACAGTACCATCCCTTAGTGTAGTGTATTGTTATGTATAGCACCATCCCTTAGTACAGTGTACTGTATTGTTATGTATAGCACCATCCCTTAGTATAGTGTAGTGTATTGTTATGTATAGCACCATCCCTTAGTATAGTGTAGTGTATTGTTATGTATAGCACAATCCATTAGTATAGTGTAGTATATTGTATTGTTATGTATAGTACCATCCCTTAGTGTAGTGTATTGTTATGTATAGCACCATCCCTTAGTGTAGTGTATTGTTATGTATAGCACAATCCCTTAGTGTAGTGTATTGTTATGTATAGTACCATCCCTTAGTGTAGTGTATTGTTATGTATAGCACCATCCCTTAGTACAGTGTACTGTATTGTTATGTATAGCACCATCCCTTAGTATAGTGTAGTGTATTGTTATGTATAGCACCATCCCTTAGTATAGTGTAGTGTATTGTTATGTATAGTACCATCCCTTAGTGTAGTGTATTGTTATGTATAGTACCATCCCTTAGTGTAGTGTATTGTTATGTATAGCACCATCCCTTAGTACAGTGTACTGTATTGTTATGTATAGCACCATCCCTTAGTATAGTGTAGTGTATTGTTATGTATAGCACCATCCCTTAGTATAGTGTAGTGTATTGTTATGTATAGCACAATCCATTAGTATAGTGTAGTATATTGTATTGTTATGTATAGTACCATCCCTTAGTGTAGTGTATTGTTATGTATAGCACCATCCCTTAGTAGAGTGTACTGTATTGTTATGTATAGCACCATCCCTTAGTATAGCGTAGTGTATTGTTATGTATAGCACCATCCCTTAGTATAGTGTAGTGTATTGTATTGTTATGTATAGCACCATCCCTTAGTATAGTGTACTGTATTGTTATGTATAGCACCATCCCTTAGTATAGTGTACTGTATTGTTATGTATAGCACCATCCCTTAGTGTAGTGTATTGTATTGTTATGTATAGCACTATCCCTTAGCATAGTGTACTTTATTGTTATGTATAGCACCAACCCTTAGTATAGTGTACTTTATTGTTATGTATACCACCAACCCTTAGTGTAGTGTAGTGTATTGTTATGTATACCACCAACCCTTAGTATAGTGTACTGTATTGTTATGTATAGCACCATCCCTTAGTACAGTGTACTGTATTGTTATGTATAGCACCATCCCTTAGTATAGTGTAGTGTATTGTTATGTATAGCACCATCCCTTAGTATAGTGTAGTATATTGTATTGTTATGTATAGCACCATCCCTTAGTATAGTGTACTGTATTGTTATGTATAGCACCATCCCTTAGTATAGTGTACTGTATTGTTATGTATAGCATCATCCCTTAGTGTAGTGTATTGTATTGTTATGTATAGCACTATCCCTTAGCATAGTGTACTGTATTGTTATGTATAGCACCATCCCTTAGTATAGTGTACTGTATTGTTATGTATAACACCATCCCTTAGTACAGTGTACTGTATTGTTATGTATAGCATCATCCCTTAGTGTAGTGTACTGTATTGTTATGTATAGCATCATCCCTTAGTGTAGTGTATTGTATTGTTATGTATAGCACTAACCCTTAGCATAGTGTACTTTATTGTTATGTATAGCACCAACCCTTAGTATAGTGTACTTTATTGTTATGTATACCACCAACCCTTAGTATAGTGTACTTTATTGTTATGTATACCACCAACCCTTAGTATAGTGTACTTTATTGTTATGTATACCACCAACCCTTAGTATAGTGTACTTTATTGTTATGTATACCACCAACCCTTAGTATAGTGTACTTTATTGTTATGTATAGCACCAACCCTTAGTATAGTGTACTTTATTGTTATGTATACCACCAACCCTTAGTATAGTGTAGTGTAGTGTATTGTTATGTATAGCACCATCCCTTAGTATAGTGTATTGTATTGTATTATGTAAAGCACCATCCCTTAGCATAGTGTACTTTATTGTTATGTACAGCACCATCCCTTAGTATAGTGTACTTTGTTATGTATAGCACCATCTCTTAGTATAGTGTACTTTATTGTTATGTAAAGCACCATCCCTTAGTATAGTGTACTTTATTGTTATGTAAAGCACCATCCCTTAGTATAGTGTACTTTATTGTTATGTAAAGCACCATCCCTTAGTATAGTGTACTTTATTGTTATGTAAAGCACCATCCCTTAGTATAGTGTACTTTATTGTTATGTAAAGCACCATCCCTTAGTATAGTGTACTTTATTGTTATGTAAAGCACCATCCCTTAGTATAGTGTACTTTATTGTTATGTAAAGCACCATCCCTTAGTATAGCGTAGTGTATTGTTATGTATAGCACCATCCCTTAGTATAGTGTACTTTATTGTTATGTATAGCACCATGCCTTAGTATAGCGTAGTGTATTGTTATGCATAGCACCATCCCTTAGTATAGCGTAGTGTATTGTTATGCATAGCACCATCCCTTAGTATAGCGTAGTGTATTGTTATGCATAGCACCATCCCTTAGTATAGTGTACTTTATTGTTATGTATAGCACCATCCCTTAGTAGACTTGACAAAGGCTACACTCCAGTAGCCGAAACGCGTCGCTGTTGTGTCATTATCCATGGAGGACTATGTCTTAACTGTTCATATGTTTATATGACCGTTTTTATTGGAAACCAAGCAGAATAAAGCACCTGGAAATTTACTGACGTATTTCTCCTTCTTGCGCTGGGCAGAACTCTTCCCTATCCCTTAGTATAGTGTACTTTATTATGTATAGCACCATCCCTTAGTATAGTGTACTTTATTGTTATGTATAGCACCATCCCTTAGTATAGTGTACTGTATTGTTATGTATTAATAAAAAGAAAAGAGTTTCAGCTCACCCCTCTTCACTCCTGGATCCACCGCCAGTGCAAGGAAAACGCCCTGGCCCGGGCGGGAACTCTTAGTATGGTGTACTGTATTGTTATGTATAGCACTGCCCCTTAGTATATAATGTACTTTCTATTTATGTATAGTGCCATCCTTAATTACACAGTTTCCTCTTTTATTATGTATAGTGCCGTTCCTTATTACTAGCATCCTCTCTAGTTATGTATTGCACTGTCCATTATTATATAGTGCTCTCTGTTGATATATACAGCACCATCATATTATTATCTAGGATTATATGTTGGTGTGTGTAGCACTATCCTTTACATATCGAATTATCATTACTTTTGTTATTCACAGCGCCCTCTCGTTATTACACTGTCCTCTCTTGTTAGATATAAAATGACTGCTGAAGGAGCAACATCCGACCAGACTAGTCCACCAGCTTCTCCATTAGAAAAGAAGTTTTACTATCAGCAGTCATTTCATTTTATATCTAATAAGAGAAGACGCTATGAAATAAAGACAGAGCACTATAAATAACACAAATAACAAGAGAATCCTGTATGTGAGGTATGGTGCCGGACATAACAAGAGAGGGCACTATGTAATAAAGGACAGTAATGTTCATAATGAGAGGAGACTTTGTTATATATAAAATATACACACAATATACACTACAGTTCAAAAGTTTGCAGTCACTTAGATATTTCCTTATTTTTGAAAGAAAAGCACTTTTTTTTTCAATGAAGCTAACATTAAACAGAAATCCCCTCTATACATTGTAATGTGGTAAATGACTATTCTGCTGCAAACGTCTGGTTTTTAATGCAATATCTACATAGGTGTATAGAGGCCCATTTCCAACAACCACCACTCCAGTGTTCTAATGGTACATTGTGTTTGATAACTGTGTTAGAAGGCTAATGGATGTTTAGAAATCCCTTGAAAACCCTTGTGCAAGTATGTTAGCACAGCTGAAAACAGTTTTGCTGATTAGAGAAGCTATAAAACTGACCTTCCTTTCAGCTAGTTGAGAATCTGGAGCATTACATTTGTTGGTTCCATTAAACTTTCAAAATGTCCAGAAAAAGAGAACTTTCTTGTGAAACTCGACAGTCTATTCTTGTTTTTAGAAATGAAAGATATTCCATGCGAGAAATTGCCAAGAAACTGAAGATTTCCTACAACGGTGTGTACTACTCCCTTCAGAGGAGAGCACAAACAGGCTGTAACCAGAGTAGAAAGAGAAGTGGGAGGCCGCGCTGCACAACTGAGCAACAACACAAGTACATTAGAGGCTCTAGTGTGAGAAATCAATGCCTCACAGGTCCTCAACTGGCAGCTTCATTAAATAGTATCCGCAAAACGCCAGTGTCAACGTCTACAGTGAAGAGGTGACTCCGGGATGCCGGCCTTCAAGGCAGAGTGGCAAAGAAAAAGCCTTATCTGAGACTGGCTAATAAAAGGAAAAGATTAATATGGGCAAAAGAACACAGACATTGGAAAGAGGAAGATTGGAAAAAAGTGTTATGGACAGATGAAGCGAAGTGTGAGGTGTTTGGATCACACAGAAGAACATTTGTGAGACGCAAAACAACTGAAAAGATGCTGGAAGAGTGCCTAACGCCCTCTGTCAAGCATGGTGGAGGTAATGTGATGGTCTGGGGTTGCTTTGGTGCAGGTAAAGTGGGAGATTTGTACAAGGTAAAAGGGATTTTGAATAAGGAAGGCTATCACTCCATTGTGTAACGCCATACCATACCCTGTGGACAGCACTTGATTGGAGCCAATTTCATCCTACAACAGGACAATGACCCAAAGCACATCTCCAAATTATGCATGATCTATTTAGGGAAGAAGCCGGCAGCTGGTATTCTATCTGTAATGGAGGGGCCCAGTCACCAGATCTCAACCCTATAGAGCTGTTGTGGGAGCAGCTTGACCGTATGGTGCAAAAAGTGCCCATCAAGCCAATCCAACCTGTGGAGGGGGGAAGCATGGGGGGAAATATCTCCAGATTACCTCCGCAAATTAACACCTAGAAGCCAAAGCTCTGCAAAGCTGGAATTGCTGCAAAGGAGCATTCTGTGCCGAAAGCAAAGTGTGAAGAGAACATTATTATTTCAAGTAACAATCATTATTCTAACCTTGTCACTGTCTGGACAATATTCTCTATTCATTATGCAACTCATGCGATAAATAAAAGTAGGATTTCTCATGGAAAAGAAAATTATCTGGGTGCTGGGTGACCCCAAACTTTTGCACTGTAGTGTATATATTCTGTACCTTTCTCAATAAATGGAGGGGTGCCTAAAACACATTTCTTGTACAGGGGCCCCCCAAGCTGCCACTTCACATACCTGCAAACTCCCTAAATACATGAGCATATACTCGCTAAATAGATACTACATGTATTAAACTCATATGCCTAAATTCACATTCACCCTGCAACTAAACTGTTTTTCTCATTATTATGTCCACTATTATTTCCGGTTTAAAAATCTGAACATTTCCAAACGTTCATTACATTCCACGATGGATATAATAATGGAAAAAAATAAATGACTTCAGCAGCTTGTAGAGGTAGACAGAGAAATGAAAACCAGTTACCAATGTCTGTGCTAGTAAATAATAGGTGGGGGGTGGGATGGTATCAAGGGGGGGGGGATCGGGGTGGAGGGGGCGTTGTGCACTTGCATTTTTTTTTCTTTTTAAAGTTGCCCTCTTTTATTTTGATCGGTGGAAAATAACCCTTGTCTCAATGACTATTAGAATATCAGAGGATGCAGTGCACATTTCCTGACACTAGATGGTGCTGTAGATCACTAGATATCTAGTTTGTTGTTTCCCATTTATTTTGCTTTTAGCTTTATTCCACTAAAGCTTGACACAGCCATTGTGGCCTGTAAAGTGGACCTGTCACTCACAGAAAATGTATGCAATCACACGTTTTGTCATATTATTATCAAAGTATATTGCACAGTGTATATGAGCCTCCTGAATTGTAAAGCGCTGCGGAATATGTTGGCGCTATAGAAGATTATTATTATTATTATTATTATTATTATTATTATTATTATTATTATTAAAAAAGGGAAAATTGGACATAATTTCACAAAAACCCAAAAATGGATCAGACAAAATTGTTGTCCCCCTCAACTTAATATTTGGTTGCACATCCTTTGGAATAAATACCTGCAATCAGTCATCTCCTATAATCGTCCACAAGCTTCTTACTCCTCTCACCTGGAATTTCGGACTCTTCTTTATAAACTGCTCCCGGTCTCTCATATTTGGAGGCGTCTTGTCTTCTCCCAACAGCAATTTTAAGATCTCTCCTCAGGTGTCAATGGGATTTAGATCCGGACTGATTGCTGTCACTTCAGATCTCTCCAGCGCTTTGTTTCCACCCATTTCTGGGGATTTTTTAAGTGTTTGTGGTCATTGTCCTGATGGAAGACCCATGATCTAGTACGCAAACCCAGCTTTCTGACACTGGGCACTACATTGGGGCTCAAAATCCTTTGTTAATCTTCAGATTTCACGACGTCTTGACAGTCAAGACACCCAGTACTTACTAGAGGCAGCAAAACAACCTCATAACATCTCTGTCCTCCACCATATCTGACTGTAGGTCCTATGCTCTTTTCTTTGTAGGCCTCATTCTGTTTTCAGTAAAGAGTAGAATGATGTACTTTACCAAGAAACTCTATCTTTGTCTCATCTGCCCACAAGACACAATTTCCCAGAGAGATTTTGGTTACTCAAGTACATTTTGGCAAACTGCAGCCTAGCTTTTTTATGTGTCTGTATCAGCAGTGGGGTCCTCCGGGTCTCCTCCTTTCATTTCATTTGTATGTGGATGGATAGCTCGCGCTGACACTGATACCCTCTGAGCCTGCAGGACAGCTTGAATTTCTTTGGATCTTGATTGGGGCAGCTCATCCATCATCTGGACTATCCTGTGTTACAACCTTTCATTATTTTTTCTCTGCTTTGCACGTCCAGGGAGATTAGCTATAGTGCCATGGAATGTAAACTTCTTGATAAGGTCGTGCACCATGGACAAAGGAACATCAAGATCTCTGGAGATAGACTTGTAACCATGAGATTGTTGACATTTTCCAACAATTTTGGTTCTCAAGTTCTCAGACAATCCTCTTCTCTTTCTGTTCTCCATGCTTAGTGTGGCACACACAGACACATAATGCAAAGATTGGTTATCTGGTTTCACACAAAGGTTATAAATGTGTAATTGCAATACTTTTCTGGATGAACTATTTCCTTTTCTGGAACAATTTCAAGGGTGCCAACACTTTCGGCCATCACTGTATATATCAGTCGGTCATTTTTCTTTGGTTCCTGTTCCTCTCCGTTATGAGATATGGCCCCCTCTTTCCTCTGGCTAGTCTTTTTTAGACAAATAGGCATAGGCATCAGCTTTTCTCTGTGGACATCTCCTACATTATATTTATATTCAGGGAATAAGGGGCCAGATCTCAGGGACGTAGAGGGGAAAAACAACACCAGATGCAAGTTAACAGCGACATTAACAACACGTAAAAATATTACATATTTATTTATGGCAAATAACTTTAATCTTATTCTAAGAACCACTTTTTTTTCTATAACATATGTAAGTTTTTTTTTCCTGTGTATTTTTGTCAACATGTATACAGTACATCTAATGTATTGTTTTAAGGAAAGGGTGAAAAAATTTGTATTGCTTTCTTTTTGAGAGGGGTTTGCTTTTAAGGTATTTAGCATCCAATATAAATATAATTTTAACTTTATTACCTTTGTTGTCCATGTCCATAACATGTCAGGTACAGGTATTCGGAGCAGATTCAGGGGCTACACCCAAGCCATACATGCCAGGTGCCAGCTGCACCACACATCCAGCATCTGCCACTTACAACTGCTATGTAACCACCTGAATGCCACGATCAATCCCTGAATCAGCATCTAAGGGGTTTGTATTAGTATTGTTATATCCAGTAACTCACAGGTGTCTTCCCTGATTGGAATTCTTACCATTTCTTTGTTTCTTCTCCATCTGACCCAGACCACCATGCAGACTTCTCCCAGCCATAAATCAACCCTGCAAAGATTGCAGCCCAAATTTCTTTGGCTACTCCAATTTCCAGCATCCATCTATTTTCACCCTCTGAATAAACAGACTCTGGCTGTCTCTCAGCATCGCCTTTTCTAGTCCAGAGCTTGGAAACACTTACCCCTTCCTCCTTCAATGGATTTCTTTCTCCAATATCTTCCAAAATATATTGAACAAAAATATAAATGCTAGTTTTGTTTTTCCTCGAGCTGAACTCTAAGACCTTAAGGCCGCTTTACACGCAGCGACATCGCTAGCGATAGCACCCGCCCCCGTCGTTTGTGCGTCATGGGCAAATCTCTGCCCGTGGCGAACAATATCACTAGAACCCGTCACACATACTTACCTGCCTAGCGACGTCACTGTGGCCGCCGAACCGCCTCCTTTCTAAGGGGGCGGTTTGTGCGGCGTCACAGCGGCGTCACTAAGCGGCCGCCCAATAGAAGCGGAGGGGTGGAGAGCAGCCGCATGAAAATCACGCCCACCTCGTTTTTCCGGAGGACACAGGTACGGTGTTGTTCGTCGTTCCTGGGGTGTCACACATAGCGATTTGTGCTGCCTGAGGAACGACCAACAACCTGCGTCCTGCACCAGCAACGACATTTGGGAAGTGGACGACGTGTCAACGATCAAGGATTAGGTGAGTATTTTGGATCGTTAGCGGACGTTCCTAAGTGTCACACGCAACAACGTCGCTAACGAGGCCGGATGTGCATCACGAATTCCGTGACCCCAATGACATCTCGTTAGCGATGTCGTTGCGTGTAAAGCGGCCTTTAGACTTTTTCTATGGACACAAGAAGCGTTTTTCTCTCAAAGTTGTGTAAATCTGTGTGAGGCTTCCTTCACATTTCCGTGTTTGCGGTATGTGTGACGTCCATTTCACATATACCAGAGACACAGACACACGTAGACCCATTAAAATCAATGGCTTGGCGCACACGTCCGTGTTTTCACTAGGACTGTGTGTCTGTGTGGCGCACACGCATGTCCATGTGCTCCACATGGTGGCATATCCATTTTCTGCCAGCAGCATGGCTGTCCCCCGGACCGTCCAGTGATGTGATCCATGTGACACGTACCGGAGAAAACATAGGTCACATAAAAAAAAAAAAGAATTTTTATACTTCCCTGTCTCTGATGCGGCTTGTGCTTCCGGGCTCGCTCATTATGCTTATGAATATTCACTGCACTCAGTGTGGACCCGGAAGTAACAGCAGCACCGGGGACAGGTATGCATACCAGCTCATGCTCTCCGTGTGCTATCCGCATGTCATACAGATAGCAAAGGAACAGAACAATAAACACACATGCACCTTCACTACGGACCTTGCAAAATGTTCCTGTTTTGCGCAGACATGTGAAAGAGGCCTTAGTGAGCACTTCTACATTTTGGAGATAATCCATCCACCTCACAGGTGCGGCATATCAAGATGCTGATTAAACAGTATGATTATTGCACTGGAGGCTCAGAGAATTTGGCAGAACATCCAAACGGCCTCACAACCGCAGACCACGTGTAACCGCATCAGCCCAGGACCCCCACATTCAGCATCATCACCTCCAAGATCATATGAGCCCGGCCACCCGGACAGCGGCTGCAACAATCGATGCAAAACCAAAAAATGTCTGCAAAAACTGAGAAACCATCTCAGGGAAGCGCCTCTGCTGCTTTTCGTCCTCACTGGGGTCTCCACCTGACTGCAGGTCATCGTCATAACCAACCTGAGTGGGCAAATGCACACATTTGATGGCGTCTGGCTCGTTGGAGAGGAGTTCCTGGTTTTCACTGTACAGAGAAGATGGCAGACTGGCAAATGGTAGTCACACCAGACACTGACTGGTTTTCTTTTCCCCCCAGGACTTCCCCAATATTGTAAAACTGCACATTTTAGAGTGGCCTTTTATTGTGGCCAGCCTAAGGCACACCTGTGCAATAATCATGCTGTCTAATCAGCATCTTGATATGTCTAATCTGTGAGGGGGATGGAATATCTCTGCAAAGGAAAAGTGCCCACTAAGGCTAGCGCCACACATCCGTGCTGCCGGCACGTGTTTGTCATTTTTTACACGTACCGGCGGCACGGAGACACGATCAGCAATGCTACCCTATTGTAGCAGGCACACACACGTAAAACCACACGGAACGTGTGTCCGTGTGCGTTTGTACGTGTGTGCGTTTTTCAAAGCGCTGACATGTCAGTGTTTTCTCCCGCAGCACGGGTGTCACACGGCCCGCACCCGTACCACACGGGTGTAGTGTGGATGCGGTCCCGTGTGACACGCGCCGGAGAAAACACACATGTCAGTGAAAAAAAAAAAAAAAACATTTACTCACCTTCTCCAGCCCTCCTGTCTCTGCCGCTGCTGCCTCTTGCTGCCGACCGCCGCTCATTATTCTCATTGAATATTCACTTCACTGCCTGGCAGCAGCAGCAGCGGGGAGACGGGAGGGCTGGAGACCGAAGATCAGCACCACGGACAGCAGCGCGGACAGCAGGAAGGACCAGGTGAGTATGATAATTACCGGTTCTACGTGTGCTATCGCGGATAGCACACGTAGAACACACGTGTCACGCACGTACCAGAGACACGTACTTACCTGCACGCAACACGCAGGGAAAATACGTGTCTCTCGGCACGTGCGTGAATTTCACGTGAGTGTGGCAGAAGCCTAACACTGATTTACAGAAATTTGTGATCATTAAAAGGTCTTATGTGTATATAAAAGTCTTAGATTTTGAGTTCAGCTCATGAAAAATGGGAGAGAAAAAAAACAAAAGTGTTGTGTTTATAGTTATGCTCCATATAGTTCTGTCATCTCTGCTACAGACAGTAAATAACTAATGTTACTGCATGTAAAATTATCGGTATTAGGCGGCTTTCACACTACGTTTTTTTAACATCCGTCATGAACGTTTTTTTAACGCAAAAGCGGATCCAGTGCAAATGCGTTTTCATTTCAATGCATTTGCAATGGACTCGCGTCAACATGCGTTCACCTGCGTTTGCGTGCGTTATAGTGAGGATCCAGCGACTTGCAGTTTTTTAACATTTTTCAAAAACGCTACTTGTAGCGTTTTTGAGCTGCGTCCAAATACTGCAAATTGCTGGATCCTGACTATACTGCACACAAACGCATGTGACCCCTGGCATGCTGATAAGACAGGATCCTGCTTGCTCTACTGAGCATGCCCAGAAACCAGCCTGGTGTGATCAGTCCCTCTCCCCTCTCTTACCCTCCCCTCTCCCCACCTCCCTCTCTGCCTCTCTCCCCCCCTCCCTCTCCTCTCCTCTCTCACCCACTCCCTCTCCCCCTCCCTCTCTCTGTCTCTCCCCACCTCCCTCTCTGCCTCTCCCTCCCCCTCCTCTCTCACTCTCACCCTCTCCCTCTCCCTCTCCCCACCTCCCTCTCTGCCTCTCTCTCCCCCTTCTCTCTCACTCACTCCCTCTCCCCCTCCCTCTCTGTCTCTCCCCACCTCCCTCTCTCTCCCCCTCCTTTCTCACCCTCTCCCTCTCTGTCTCTCCCCACCTCCCTCTCTCTCCCCCTCCTCTCTCACTCTCACCCACTCCCTCTCCCCCTCCCTCTCTGTCTCTCCCCACCTCCCTCTCTGCCTCTCTCTCCCCCTCCCTCTCCTCTCTCACTCTCTCCCTCTCCCTCTCCGCCTCTCCCCACCTCCCTCTCTGCCTCTCTCTCCCCCTCCCTCTCCTCTCTCACTCTCTCCCTCTCCCTCTCCGCCTCTCCCCACCTCCCTCTCTGCCTCCCTCTCCTCTCTCACCCTCTCCGCCTCTCCCCACCTCCCTCTCTGCCTCCCTCTCCTCTCTCACCCTGTCTGTCTCTCCCCACCTCCCTCTCTCTCCCCCTCCCTCTCCTCTCTCACCCTCTCCCTCTCTGTCTCTCCCCACCTCCCTCTCTCTCCCCCTCCCTCTCCTCTCTCACTCTCACCCTCTCCCCCTCCCTGTCTCTCCCCACCTCCCTCTCTGCCTCTCTCTCCCCCTCCCTCTCCTCTCTCACTCTCACCCTCCCTCTCTGTCTCTCCCCACCCTCCCTCTCTGCCTCTCTCTCCGCCTCCCTCTCCTCTCTCTCCCCCTCCCTCTCCTCTCTCTCCCCCTCCCTCTCTGTCTCTCCCCACCTCCCTCTCTGCCTCTCTCTCCGCCTCCCTCTCCTCTCTCTCCCCACCTCCCTCTCTGCCTCTCTCTCCGCCTCCCTCTCCTCTCTCTCCCCCTCCCTCTCTGTCTCTCCCCACCTCCCTCTCTGCCTCTCTCTCCTCTCTCTCCCCCTCCCTCTGTCTCTCCCCACCTCCCTCTCTGCCTCTCTCTCCGCCTCCCTCTCCTCTCTCTCCCCCTCCCTCTGTGTCTCTCCCCACCTCCCTCTCTGCCTCACTCTCCGCCTCCCTCTCATCTCTCTCCCCCTCCCTCTCTGTCTCTCCCCACCTCCCTCTCTGCCTCTCTCTCCTCTCTCTCCCCCTCCCTCTCTGCCTCTCTCTCCACCTCCCTCTCCTCTCTCTCTGTCTCTCCCCACCTCCCTCTCTGCCTCTCTCTCCTCTCTCTCTCCCCTGCCTGAGAGCTGCAGACACTCGTAACCAAGATAAATATCGGGTAACCAAGGAAAGCGCTTCTCTTAGTTACCCGATGTTTACATTGGTTACGAGCAGGGAGCCCGGCTCATAGCATCTGCAGACGCTGGTAACAAAGATAAATATCGGGTATCCAAGCAAGTTACCTGATGTTTACCTTGGTTACGAGCCGGCTCCCAGTCTATCACGTTCAGTTCCACTGACTCCCGATCACATGACTCCAATGCCCGCCCATAAACTTAAAGTGACAGGATCCTGCAAAATAACACATGCGTTTGCATGCATTTTTTTGCTGTAAAAGCAGGATCCGCTTTTACAGCAAAAAAACGTTCATGACGCATGTTAAAAAAAAAAACGTAGTGTGAAAGCAGCCTTACTGAGATCTCTCTGCTCAAAATGCAGAAGAAAGCAGCTAAAAGTGGGCAGAGAATACATGCAGGGGGCGGACAGAACAGGCAGCCAATAGCTGCAAAGCAGGAAGTGATGTCAGAGAAGGGGGCGTTGTTTGACAACGTTTCTTGTGTAGCCCAGATTTTTATTTTCTGTGGTTTTAAGGATCAGTGGTGCACAGGGCATCTGGGAAATTTCATTTTAAGGACTGGAGTGAAGCTTCTAAGAACACTGTAGTATTAATAACGCAATCCTATTTGCTTTAGAAAAATCCCTTTAAATCACATAATTTCAGTACCGAGAACCTACTGATACATTGACATCACTGAATGAAAACTGATATCAGCCGCTGTTCTCTTAATGCAGGGGCCCTATAAAGTGACTGTAGGGGTAATTTCCTTTTAGGTCTCTCTGATATTTATGGCAGAAAACTTGCTCCATGACTCATTTAAAGAGCAACAGAACAAGACGTGTCATTTATTCACATTATCAATGGTCAAAACTGAAAATTATAAAAAATAAAAACAAAAAACACAACTTTCTATAAACTTGTTCTGGTCGTCACATTTACACTTCGCTCACAGTTCAGTCTGTTACACCCCAGGGATCGGCCGCAGCGTCTCTGCTCATAGCTCCGGATGAGAATTTGCGGGAAAGTCACCCGGGGTGAGGGCAAACTATACCCCAGCAAGGAGTCCACAAATCAATGGGTCCAGTTACTTAGCGGTTCTTCTTGGCTGCTTCTTTACTTGCGATTATGAGGTGTGTCAGGCTGGAGAGGGGTTCGGCAGTCTTCAGGAACGGGTGCTGTAAGGGAAAGAATGGGAATGTTAAAATGGACGGGACAGAACCACAGAACATGATTTATACTCCATTTACAATTTCGCAGCTATATGACTGAGCTGAGCTGATATTTTTGGAGTATGGAACTCTATACAGTGTGTCCACCCATATCCTGTCTACTGCCATTAACATGAAAACGGCGGCAGCTATAGGCATAGAAGTGGTGTCTAGGTATAGTAAAGTAGCCATGCGCTACGCAATGAAACCACCTATAGCGCCACCTGGTGGAAAACAACGGAGTTAGCATTTTATTTAAAAAACGGAACGAGATAGAGAGAAAAAGTGGATTACAAAGTTGTAGGGCATCTTCAATTCAATGCGAATCGACACCTTGCATACAGAAATGCTATGATTAGAACGTATAAAACTCACAAGGCTGCGGACGTGAAGCGATACCTCATGGAGACCTTCCTACAAGTCATTGTGTATGGTGGCTGTGTGGAGTGGCCTCCGCTCACCTGACCTGACCCCATTGGACTTCTTTCTGTGAGGTCACATCAAACAGCAGGTGTATGCGACCCCTCCACCAACATTGCAGGATCTACGACGACGTATCACAGATGCTTGTGCAAACGTGTCACCTACCATATTGCACAACGTGCAGCAAGATACAGTATGCTGTGCAGAGCCCAGATGTGCATTGCAGCTGACGGGGGCCACTTTGAGCACCAAAGTTAAATGAGCGCCATATGCGTGACCAGCATTCAATGTTTTGGGGGGTCATGGGTTTCATATCATAGCATTTCTGTATACACGGTGTCGATTTGTATTGAATTGATGATGCCCTACAACTTTGTAATTCACTTTTTTCCTCTATCTCGTTATGTTTTCGAGATAAAAATGCTAACTCCGTTGTTTTCCACCAGGTGGTGCTATAGGTGGTTTCATTGCGTAGCGCATGGATACTTTACTATACCTAGACACCACTTCTATGCCTATAGCTGCCGCTGTTCTCAAGTTAATGGCGGTGGACAGGATATGGCTGGACACACTGTATACCTCTTCCAGAAACATGTAATTACCATATGCTTGAGTGGAGAAATAAAGCAACCAGCACCATCAGGGAAAGGATGACGGGTTGTGGATCAGCACCGGGTGGAGAGTGTCAGGTTCTGTATCTTTACTATGAAGGATCTAATTATATATGATGAGCTCAGCGCTCCCCGTTAGTCACCAGAACACAAGCCGGTCTGCAGGAGAAGCCACCTGCTCAATGCAATATGGTCGGAGGAAGAAAAGCCAAGCATCCTGCGCCACACAGAGAGAGCGAACCCAACCGCCCCCACTGAAAAGCTGCACAGACCCTCATCTATAATCCAGGAGATTGTCCAAGGCGGAGAACCAGCGGAATATAATATGTAACAGAAGGTGCAAGACCTCACCTGCAGGAGATCTCTGGCCGAGCCTCTTTTCTCCACATCCATCTCCAGACACTGGTTCAGAAAGTCCTTGAAAGTAACAGACAACTTTTCCGGCTCCTGCAGTTCTGGTGTCCCATTAGTAGCGATAAGATAAAGTGCCTGAGTGTACAAACATCACAGGTCACGAAACATTGCAATATGACACCAGGTGTCCTCACATATACTACCGCAGGTACAAGAACAAAAGCACTATAATACTGCCCTTATGTACAGAATATAACTATTATAATACTGCCCCTATGTACAAGAATATAACTACTATAATACTGCCCCTATATACAAGAATATAACTACTATAATACTGCCCTTATGTACAGAATATAACTATTATAATACTGCCCCTATGTACAAGAATATAACTACTATAATACTGCCCCTATATACAAGAATATAACTACTATAATACTGCCCCTATGTACAAGAATATAACTACTATAATACTGCCCTTATGTACAGAATATAACTATTATAATACTGCCCCTATGTACAAGAATATAGCTACTATAATACTGCCCCTATGTACAAGAATATAGCTACTATAATACTCCCCCTATGTACAAGAATATAGCTACTATAATACTGCCCCTATGTACAAGAATATAACTACTATAATACTCCCCCTATGTACAAGAATATAACTACTATAATACTGCTCCTATGTACAAGAATATAGCTACTATAATACTGCCCCTATGTACAAGAATATAACTACTATAATACTGCCCCTATGTACAAGAATGAGAACTCAGAAAAAGTGGAGTCATAATAATAATAATAATTTTATTCATTTATATAGCGCTATTAATTCCATAGCACTTTACATACATTGGCAACACTGTCCCCATTGGGGCTCACAATCTAGAGTCCCTATCTGTATGTCTTTGGAATGTGGGAGGAAACCGGAGTACCCGGAGGAAACCCACGCAAACACGGGGAGAACATACAAACTCCTTGCAGATGGTGTCCTTGGTGGGATTTGAACCCAGGACCCCAGCGCTGCAAGACTGCAGTGCTAGCCACTGAGCCACCGTGCCGCCATCCAAAGTTTATATTAAAAGGTATAAGTTAATTTAATACAAAATTCATACAAATAACACACAGTAAAAACTGGGGGAATGAGGTGCAAGGAACAGCTATACTACCACAGTACGGGTAATAGGTGAGCATGAGGAGATTCAAATGGCGTGTAGTGCAGCCCACATCCGGTGCAGTTAATAACAGTACAACAGTGCCGCAATCTGATTTAGCCTAATCTTTCAACACCCTGTGGTAACATCAGTAACCCTAGGGATCCTCCTCCCACCATATACTAAAAGGCCTGTAATAATATAATGAGTATCAGTAATATGGTCATAGAGGCAGAGATCCCAGTGGTCACATAGGATTATATCGCAGGTGTGAAGTGAAAAACAAGCATGCAGAGCTCAGCACATATAATAAGGCTAGTTACATCGGATGTGTAGCAGAGCCGCACAGCAGCCAAAGTAGAATGGAAGTTTTAAATGAAGTTATAAATGCTCACCCATAGTATAAACAGCGGTAGGACTGTCCAGGGGGCCCCCAAATATAACTACTATAATACTGCCCCTATGTACAAGAATATAGCTACTATAATACTGCTCCTATGTACAAGAATATAACTACTATAATACTGCCCTTATGTACAGAATATAACTACTATAATACTGCCCCTATGTACAAGAATATAACTACTATAATACTGCCCCTATGTACAAGAATATAACTACTATAATACTGCCCCTATGTACAAGAATATAACTACAATAATACTGCCCCCTATGTACAAGAATATAACTGCTATAATACTGTCCCCTATGTACAAGAATATAACTACTATAATACTGCCCCCTATGTACAAGAATATAACTACTATAATACTGCCGCTATGTACAAGAATATAACTACTATAATACTGTCCCCTATGTACAAGAATATAACTACTATAATACTGCCCCCTATGTACAAGAATATAACTACTATAATACTGTCCCCTATGTACAAGAATATAACTACTATAATACTGCCCCCTATGTACAAGAATATAACTACTATAATACTGCTCCTATGTACAAGAATATAACTACTATAATACTGTCCCCTATGTACAAGAATATAACTACTATAATACTGCCCTTATGTACAAGAATATAACTACTATAATACTGCCCCTATGTACAAGAATATAACTACTATAATACTGCCCCTATGTACAAGAATATAACTATTATAATACTGCCCCTATGTACAAGAATATAACTACTATAATACTGCACCTATGTACAAGAATATAACTACTATAATACTGCTCCTATGTACAAGAGTATAACTACTATAATACTGTCCCCTATGTACAAGAATATAACTACTATAATACTGCCCCCTATGTACAAGAATATAACTACTATAATACTGTCCCCTATGTACAAGAATATAACTACTATAATACTGCCCTTATGTACAAGAATATAACTACTATAATACTGTCCCCTATGTACAAGAATATAACTACTATAATACTGCTCCTATATACAAGAATATAACTACTATAATACTGCCCCTATGTACAAGAATATAACTACTATAATACTGCCCCTATGTACAAGAATATAACTACTATAATGCTGCCCCTATGTACAAGAATATAACTACTATAATACTGCCCCTATGTACAAGAATATAACTATATAACTATTATAATACTGCCCCTATGTACAAGAATATAACTACTATAATACTGCACCTATGTACAAGAATATAACTACTATAATACTGCTCCTATGTACAAGAATATAACTACTATAATACTGTCCCCTATGTACAAGAATATAACTACTATAATACTGTCCCCTATGTACAAGAATATAACTACTATAATACTGTCCCCTATGTACAAGAATATAACTACTATAATACTGCCCCTATGTACAAGAATATAACTACTATAATACTGCCCCCTATGTACAAGAATATAACTACTATAATACTGTCCCCTATGTACAAGAATATAACTATTAT
Organism: Anomaloglossus baeobatrachus; assembly: GCF_048569485.1. Lineage (NCBI taxonomy): Eukaryota > Metazoa > Chordata > Amphibia > Anura > Aromobatidae > Anomaloglossus > Anomaloglossus baeobatrachus. Next base: position 764,317,487 of record NC_134354.1, read on the forward strand.
AATACTGCCCCCTATGTACAAGAATATAACTACTATAATACTGCCCCCTATGTACAAGAATATAACTACTATAATACTGTCCCCTATGTACAAGAATATAACTACTATAATACTGCTCCTATGTACAAGAATATAACTACTATAATACTGCCCCCTATGTACAAGAATATAACTACTATAATACTGTCCCCTATGTACAAGAATATAACTACTATAATACTGTCCCCTATGTACAAGAATATAACTACTATAATACTGCCCCTATGTACAAGAATATAACTACTATAATACTGCCCCCTATGTACAAGAATATAACTACTATAATACTGTCCCCTATGTACAAGAATATAACTGCTATAATACTGTCCCTATGTACAAGAATATAACTACTATAATACTGCCCCCTATGTACAAGAATATAACTACTATAATACTGTCCCTATGTACAAGAATATAACTACTATAATACTGCCCTTATGTACAAGAATATAACTACTATAATACTGCCCCCTATGTACAAGAATATAACTACTATAATACTGCCCCTATGTACAAGAATATAACTATTATAATACTGCCCCTATGTACAAGAATATAACTACTATAATACTGCCCCCTATGTACAAGAATATAACTACTATAATACTGCCCCTATGTACAAGAATATAACTATTATAATACTGCCCCTATGTACAAGAATATAACTATTATAATACTGCCCCTATGTACAAGAATATAACTACTATAATACTGCCCCCTATGTACAAGAATATAACTACTATAATACTGCCCCTATGTACAAGAATATAACTACTATAATACTGCTCCTATATACAAGAATATAACTACTATAATACTGCCCTCTATGTACAAGAATATAACTACAATAATCCATAGCATTCCTTACTCGGAGAGGATTTTCATTTAGGTATGGCGGCTCCCCTTCCACCATCTCTATGGCCATGATACCCAGAGACCAGATGTCCACTTTCGGGCCGTAGGCTTTACGTGTTACCACTTCAGGCGCCATCCAGTAAGGAGTACCGACCATTGTACTGCGCTTGCTTTGTTCTGGGGTGATCTGGGCACAAAACCCAAAGTCCGCTAGAAGAAGAAGGTGATACAATATTCATATAACATATAATAATACCGCGTGTTAGGACTCTCATGGCTCCTATATCCATAGGTAAAAGTTACTATTTCATTGTAGTTATGGCCCCAGGCAAAATGTGTGTACCATAAGAGCTACGGTAGTGGTAGTCGTCTAACTCTCCCGCCCTCCCCCACCAGTATGAGTGCGGCGTGCAGGCACATACTTAATTTCACGGATCCGTCCATGCCCAGCAGGATGTTGTCGCTCTTTATATCCCGGTGGATGACTTGGTTCGAGTGCAGGAATTCTAAGGCCTGAAGACACTGCAGACAAGACAGGACGGGTCACAACCGCGCGGCCGGGACAGACACCATTATTACCGTCAGCGCACAGACATACGGCACAGTACATATGAACGCTCGCTAACTCACAACGACCCCAGTAATCTCATCAGTGGTCCGGATAGGGTGACCTGCCCCCCAGACACCTCCCTGGGGGGATAGTGGCCACATCACGACAAAGGTGATTATTTAAAGGGAATTTAGCATCAGAAAATTACTAAGGGTAAATCAGGTTTTATATTAGATTTGAAAATATATTTATTTATTTAATTTATTTTAATTTATTTAATTTATATTTAATTAATCTTTATTTTAAAGAAAAAAAACAAAAAAAACCCCAAAAAACTTTCAATTTTCAATTGGTCACTTGGCTGAATATTAGACTCCCGCTTCCCTTTCAATACATGAACATTAGCATCAATAGACATATGCTATGTCTAGGAGTATAAACTGAGCTCTAATCTGGGCTGCAGTCATTGCGAAGGAGGTGGAGGAGGTGAGCTGTGACATCACAGATTGTGAGTGTGATCTACTATATATAGAGGTTATCAATCATTGTACAGGAAAGGGAGGAGGTGAGCTGTGACATGATCTGTTGTGAATGTTGGATCTGGAGTTATCTACTGTTTATAAAGGTGTTATCAATCAATGTACAGGTGGAGGAGGTGACATCACCTATTGTGAATGGTGGATCCTATGTTATCTACTGTATATAGAAGTGTTATTAGTTATTGTACAGGAGGAGGAGAAGGTGACCTGTGACATTACCTATCATGAATGGTGGATCCTGTTATCTACTGTATATAAAAATGTTATTAGTTATTGTACAGGATGAGGAGGTGAGCTGTGACATAACCTATTATGAGTGGTAGATCCTGTGTCATCTACTGTATATAGAGGTTATCAGTCATTGTACAGGACAATGAGGAGGCGAGCTGTAACATCACCTATTGTGAAAGCTAAATCCTTTATTATTTACTGTACACAGAGGTGTTCTCAGTCTTTGCACAAGAGTGGGAGGAAGTGAGTTGTGACATCACCTATTATAAATAAAGGATCCAATGCTTTCCACTGTATATAGAGGTGTTATTAGTAATTGTAAAGTATGAGGAGGTGAACTGCGACACCACCTACTGTAAATGGCGGATCCTGTGTTATCTAATGTATCTAGAGGTGTTGTCAGTCATTGTACAGGAGGAGGAGGTGAGCTGTGATATCCACTATTGTGAATTCAATACAGAAATGCTATGATTAGAACATGTGAAACTCACAAGGCTGCGGACGTTAAGCGATACCTCATGGAGACCTTCCTACAAGTCATTGGGTATGGTGGCTGTGTGGAGTGGCCTCCGCTCACCTGACCGGACCCCATTGGACTTCTTTCTGTGAGGTCACATCATACAGCAGGTGTATGCTACCCCTCCACCAACATTGCAGGACCTACGACGACGTATCACAGAGGCTTGTGCAAACGTGTCAGCTACCATATTGCACAGCGTGCAACAAGAGACAGTATGCTGTGCAGAGTACAGATGTGCATTGCAGCTGACGGGGGCCACTCTGTGCATCAAAGTTACATGAGCGCCATATGCGTGACCAGCATTCAATGTTTTGGGGGGTCATGGGTTTCATATCATAGCATTTCTGTATACAAGGTGTCAATTCGTATTGAATTGATGATGCCCTACAACTTTGTAATTCACTTTTTTTCTCTATCTCATTCCGTTTTCGAGATAAAAATGCTAACTCCGTTGTTTTCCACCAGGTGGCGCTATAGGTGGTTTCATTGCATAGCACATGGCTACTTTACTATACCTAGACACCACTTCTATGCCTATAGCTGCCGCTGTTCTCAAGTTAATGGCGGTGGACAGGATATGGGTGGACACTCTGTATAAAAATGAAAATATTTAGTAGATGTGCATTCATGTCAATATATTTGGTGTTTAGGAAGATAAAAAGCAATCCGTCACCTCTCTGCACACGGCTGCGATCTGTCCTTCCGCCATGCAGGTTTCGGTGACGACGTCGGTGAGTGACCCTCCTGCCAGATACTCCATCACCACCCACAGCTCCTCCCCAACCAGGTAACTGCAATCACATAGATATGTCATGAGTGCATCGATTCAATGATATATAATTATATATTTTTCTCCAGAAGACAATCCCTTTAATAACAAGCCATGCGAGTGATCAGCCGACCACAACGGCTGCGGCTTTTCTTGTGGCCTTTGTAAAAAAAACTTTCAAGTCTTGCTCAAAAAGTTGAAAACTTAGGCAGGGGGATGCTAAAATACAATCAATTTGCCCTAAGGTTCTCTTAAAGGGATTGTCCTGTTTCAGAAAATCTGGTATTGGTTGCTGCAATGTCTACAGCACGTCAGCCAATCAGGGAGCTCAGCAGCTCTTAAAGGGGAGTTCCATCTACACTGGCAAAGCTGCTGAGCTCACTGATCCAATACCGGACACCATGGGCAGAGGCTGAGACTCACCGGTGGACATGAGGTAAGTAAATGCAGTCTGCTTGATTTCTGTATACCGATCTGTGCCCAGGGACCAAGATTTTCTGAAAAGGGACAACCCCTTTACATTTCCTCTAAATGTAATATATTACTTACATATTTTATTGATTTCATTAAAACCAGATAATACATATGTACACTTTTTTATTTTAATTTTTCACAGTAATTCTTTCTATTCTATATTCTGCCCATGATCATTGTACAGGAGGAGGAGGAGGTGAGCTGTGACATCACATATTGTGAATGGTGGATCCCTAGTTATTTACTGCATATAAAAGGTGTTATCAGTCATTGTAGAGGAGGTCAGCTGTGAAATCAATTTTGTGTTATCTACTGTATATAGAGGTGTTTTCAGTCATTGTACAGGAGGAGGAGGTGAGCTGTGACATCACATATTGTGAATGGTGGATCCTGTGTTATTTACTGTATATAAAGGTGTTATCAGTCACTGTACAGGAGGAGGAGGAGGTGAGCTGTGACATCTATTGTAAATGGTGGATTCTGTGTTATCTCCTATATATCGAGGTACTGTCAGTCATTGCAGAGTGGGAGGTCAGCTGTGAAATCAATTTTGTGTTATCTACTGTATATAGAGGCGTTTTCAGTCATTGTACAGGAGAAAGAGGTAAGCTGTGACATCACATATTGTGAATGGTGGATCCTGTGTTATTTACTGTATATAAAGGTGTTATCAGTCATTGTACAGGAGGAGGAGGAGGAGGTGAGCTGTGACATCTATTGTGAATGGTGGATTCTGTGTTATCTCCTATATATCGAGGTACTGTCAGTCATTGTAGAGTGGGAGGTGAGCTGTGAAATCAATTTTGGGTTATCTACTGTATATAGAGGTGTTATCAGTCATTTTACAGGAGGAGGAGAAGGTGAGCTGTAACATTACCTATTGTGAATGGTGGGTCCTATGTTATCTACTATATATAGATGTGTTATTAGTCATTGTACAGGAGGTGCAGGAGGTGAGATGTGACATCACCTATTGTGAATGGTGGGGTTCTAGGTTGTACATAGAGCCGTTATCAGTCATTGTACAGGGGGAGGAGGTGAGCTGTGACATCACCTGTTGTGAATGGTGGGTCCTGTGTTATCTACTGTATATAGAGGTGTTACCTTTTAATTCTTACTATTCTGTTGATGTGACATTGTAGAAAAATGATCTCTACAGAACAGGAACAGTCAGTATATTGTAATGTTCAGCTGTTAGAGTGAAATCTGCATGATCCTATATAATAAACATTTTTTTCATAAAAATGGGGATATGGAAATTTTTAATTGAAAAAAAAAAAAATAAATCCCTTTAAATATAGACAATCTGGCTATCCATACTGATACGGATCCTTTCCTCTCTTATTATATGAAATACAAGTAACCCCAGATCTGACGTCCCCCCTCCAGCACCAGCGCACCTGTCCAGATAGTTGACAATGTTTGGGTTCTTGTTTTCCCTCATTACCAGGATCTCGTTAATAATTAACTCTTTCTTCGGCTGCTGTTGTAAATTCATTTGCTTAATTGCCACCTGTACGAGAAAAACAAAATCATGTTAAGGACCGTAAGGGCGAGTCATAGGGAATTTGATGAGTATATAGGGGCACGGGTCTGGGCCTGGGGTCCCGATGCGGGTTATTCACATTTCTAAAAAGTGTACTGAACCTCAAAAAAATGAGAATGAGGCTCCCGGCACCGGGGGATGGGGCGGAACAGGTCGGATCACACAAGACACAACCCCCAAACTACACCCCAGAGGAGAGACGGATTTTTTACCTCTTGTCCCGTTGCCACATCCAATGCGATGTAAACTGTTCCTGATGCCCTGCGAGGAGCAAGAGACAAAACGTCAAATACCAAGAGCTTAAAGGGCATGTCCATCCGGAAACAAAAAGCTCCGGAAACTATAAATCTCAGAAAAGGCCTCGACTTGTCCTCAATTTCAGTCATTTCTTTTTTATAGAGGGTCTCAGTAGTGCAGCCTCAGGCTTCGTCCAGGTTTCGGCCTAGAAGTGGTCGGTTTCTTTTAGCCACTTGTCGGCCCAGGACGAGAACGTAGGAACTTGCCACACTGAGATGAACATCATGCGGGCACAGCTAATGGGTCCGTACAACCATCCACTGCCCCTCTCATGGCTCTGGTCTCCATCATTTAATTAAATGGGTATTCCCATCTCCAGGATCCTATCCCAATATGTAGTAGGTATAATAATAATAATAATAATAATAATAATAATAATAATAATAAATAATAATAGCCAATACCTCCGTTAAGAAATGTAGTATAGTTCTCCTGATATAGCCATGTCTCTTACCTCATGTGCAGGGCATTGCAGTAACTTAGGTATACAAGGTTATGGCCACGCATATAGGGACAGTTGCTTACTAATGGTCGTAACCATGGATACCTAGGCAGTACATGAAATAAGAGACATGGCTATATCAGGAGAACTATACTACATGTTTGATTGGAAGCATTTGCTAATATTATTATTACACCTACTACATATTGGGATAGGATAGTGGAGATGGGAATACCCCTTTAATATAAAATCTCTGTGAAGTGAATGTGATCCGACAGCCCGAAGTCCATTGAAGTAGGCAAGTGAAGTCTGCTACTATTCTACATTAACACCTATTATACGAATATAGGCCTGTTAGAGATTTAAATTAAGACTCCGATTGGCTAAAACAAACAATCAAACCAAAAACATACCCCCGAAGAAGCTGGGTAAACATGAAACGTACGTCGGGGTGGAGGAACCAGAGATTCTGGCACATTCATCCAGGTAGGTTATACCATCTTTTCACAGTGTTATATACAGGCTTTCATGTTACATCATCATACGGGCATAAGCAGAATATACTTTTTTGTATGCAGGAACTGTTCCTTATTTATCAAGCTTTGATGCCACCTAGTGGCTATGAGCAACATGACGTGACGTTTCATGCTTTATTTTACAGCTGATATTATGGTGTTATCGATATTTGAATATATATTATTTTTGGAATCTGTGTGTGTTATCACAGCTGTTACTATTCCAATATTAGTGATTCTTTTTATATTCTACAGTGACATACCTTAAACAATACAATATTTTTTGTAATACCATCTTTGCCGTTTCCCTGGTTCCTCATTCTTTGTAACCTCTCTTATTTTAATATATTTTCAATAAAAATTACCTATCATATCCTGACTTTTTGGGCTCTATTTTGAAGGGTCAGAATTTTTGTCTCCTTCTTGGTTATAATGTATATGAGATTTTATATTATATCACATACAGTGCCTTGCAAAAGGCCCCCTTGAATTTTTCAACCTTTTTCCATATTTCAGACTTCAAACATAAAGATACAAATTTTAGTGTTATGGTGAAGAATCAACAACAAGTGGACACAATTGTGAAGTTGAGTGAAACTTATTGCTTATTGTAAACTTTTCTAATAATAAATAACAGAAAAGTGGGGTGTGCAATATTATTCGTCCCCTTTAGGGGACATCATTTAAGAGATCATTATGAAAACCAAGGAACACAACAGGCAGGTCCATGATACTGTTGTGGAGAGGTTTAAAGGTGGATTTGGTTACAAAAAGATTTACAAAACTTTAAACATCCCAAGAAGCGCTGTGCAAGCGATCATATTGAAATGGAAGGAGTATCATACCACTGCAAATCTACCAAGACCCGGCCGTCCATCCAAACTATCATCTCATACAAGGAGAAGACTGATCAGAGATGCAGCCAAGAGGCCCATGATCACTCTGGATGAACTGCAGAGATCTACAGCTGAGGTGGGAGAGTCTGTCCATAGGACAACAATCAGTCGTACCCTGCACAAATCTGGCCTTCATGGAAGAGTGGCAAGAAGAAAGTCATTTCTCAAAGATATCCTTAAAAAGAGTAGTTTAAAGTTTGCCACAAGCCACCTGGAGACACCAAACATGTGGAAGAAGGTGCTCTGGTCAGATGAAACCAAAATCGACCTTTTTGGGCAAAAGCAACACAGCTCATCACCCTGAACACTCCATCCCACTGTCAAACATGGTGGTGGCAGCATCATGGTTTGGGCCTGCTTTTCTTCAGCAGGGACAGGCAAGATGGTTAAAATTGATGGGAAGATGGATGGAGCCAAATACAGGACCATTCTTGAAGAAAACCTGTTGGAGTCTGCAAAAGACCTGAGACTGGGACGGAGATTTGTTTTCCAACAAGACAATGATCCCAAACATAAAGCAAAATCTACAATGGAATGGTTCACAAATAACCGTATCCAGGTGTTAGAATGGCCAAGTCACAGTCCAGACCTGAACCCAATCGAGAATCTGTGGAAAGAGCGGAAAACTGCTGTTCACAAACGCTCTCCATCCAACCTCACTCAGCTCCAGCAGTTTACAAAGGAAGAATGGGCGAGAATTTCAGTCTCTCGATGTGCAAAACTGATAGACACATACCCCAAGAGACTGCAGCTGTAATCGCAGCAAAAGGGGGCGCTACAAAGTATTAACTTAAAGGGGATGAATAATATTGCACGCCCCAATTTTCAGTTATTTATTTTTTTAAAAAGTTTAAAATAAGCAATAAATTTCATTCACCTTCACAATTGTGTCCAC